>NC_045989.1:1675656-1768761 GCF_010909765.2 Amblyraja radiata
TGCCATAGAAGGGACCAGACCCAAAGCATCACCTATCCGTGTCCTCCAGAGATGCTGCCTGACCCACTGAGTTACTGCAGTATTTGTGTGTTTCCCCCCCCCCCCCTAAATCAGCAACTGCAGTTCCTTGTGTCTGCCATATTGCACTCTATCTTTGCAAAAACCTTAAATGAAACGAGCTATTGAAACGGTAACCATGGCTTCAGGTTTTGCTGAAGTAGAAAGAAAAATATCAGAAACCAAAGGCAGAAGCGCAGATTCATCCTCCCATAATTATGATCTTCAGAAAACGTGTCTGTGGATGAGAAGTGTTAGTGCCGCTGCACGAGTCCAATTAATTAATGTCAATCTTCAGCAAGGGTTTGGTTTTCCTGCTGCCAATTCAAATCTATAATTTGTTATTTATGTTGATGTTTTTTCTTGTGAAAATCCCATATTCCTCGAGGCCTCTTATCACTGAATCATCGTGTGGAGAAGTTAATCACATACTTCATGGATGGTCCCTGGGCTACAGGAATCATTCCTGCACCTTAACTATTAAAGGTCTCCTGTACTTCCAATGCACGATGTGTGGGAAAGAACTGCAGATGCCGGTTTAAACCTGGAATAACTTAGTGGGTCAGGCAGCATCTCTGGAGAAAAGGAACAGGTGACTTTTAGGTCGACACCCTCCTTCAGACTGAGAGGAGGGGAAAGGGAAACAAGAGATATAGATGGTGATATAGAGAGATATATGCGGTATAAATGTTGATTTCTCAAACTTCAAGTAACCGTTGCATCCCCACTCTCCGCACCCCTCCACCACCTAAATCGTACTCACTTAATAATCATAATAATAATAATAATAATAATAATAATAATAATATATCTTTTATTGTCATTGCACGTCAGTGCAACGAGATTTAGTGTGCAGCTCCACTGATGTACAAGAAAGGTAAATAAATACAATACATAAATAAACAAGCTGAATTGATTGACGTGACCATCTGAGGGAGACTGTCCAAAGGGGGTGGGTGGGGGGGCACTCATTAGGGCCGGTTCAGAGCCGCTATAGCTCTTGGGATGAAACTGTTCCTGAGTCTGGAGGTTCGGGCGTAGAAGGCCTTGTAACGTCTGCCGGAGGGAAGTAGTTGAAACAGACCGTGGCAGGGGTGTGATGAGTCCTTATGGATGCTGAGGGCCTTCCTGAGGCACCGCGTGTGGTAGATGCCCTCCAAGGCTGGTAGCTCTGTCCCGATGATCCTCTGCGCTCTGTTGATGACGCGCTGAAGAGCTCTCCTCTCCGCCTCCGTGCAGCTGAGATACCACACAGAGATGCCATACGTTAGTATGCTCTCTGTGGTGCAGCGGTAGAACGTTGTCAGCAGCTGTTGGGGCAGACCAGTCTTTTTTAATGTCCTCAGGAAGAACAGTCGTTGCTGTGCCTTCTTGACCAGCGCAGCGGTGTTTGTGGACCATGTGAGGTCTTCTGAAATGTGAGTGCCCAGAAACTTAAAGCTGGACACTCTCTCCACACTTTCCCCATAAATGGAGATTGGGGCGTATTCTCCAGAATGGGACCTCCTGAAGTCAATAATCAGCTCCTTGGTCTTGGAGGTGTTTAGTGCCAAGTTGTTATTGGCGCACCAGTCCGCCAGGTTCTGCACCTCCGCTCTGTATTTTGTTTCATCACCGTTGGTGATCAGCCCAATCACTGTTGTGTCGTCTGCAAACTTCACGATGGTGTTGGTGTCGAATGCAGGGACACAGTCGTGAGTGAAGAGGGAGTAGAGCATGGGGCTTAGTACACAACCCTGTGGTGTGCCGGTGCTCAGGGTGATGGTGGAGGACAGGTGCGGGCCCAGTCTCACTGCCTGCGGTCGCTCCGTGAGAAAGTTCAGGATCCAAGCGCATATCGGTGAGCTGAGGCCTAGCTGGTGGAGTTTGGTGGTGAGCTTGGTGGGGATGACCGTATTGAATGCAGAGCTATAGTCAATGAAGAGCATCCTCACATACGTGCCCTGTCTGTCCAGGTGAGTCAGGACAGTGTGAAGGGCCAGAGAGATGGCATCCTCTGTCGATCTATTTGCCCTGTATGCAAATTGATGGGAGTCCAGTGAGGCAGGGATGCTGGATTTAATATGGGAGAGGACCAGCCTTTCGAAGCACTTCATGGGGATTGGAGTCAGGGCAACCGGCCGGTAGTCGTTGAGGTTGGTGATTTTGGACTTTTTCGGCACCGGCACTATGGTGGCTGTTTTCAGGCACTTGGGGACCGTTGCCAGAGATAGAGAGAGATTGAAGATTCTCGTGAATAACTCCGCCAGCTGTCCCGCACAGTCCTTTAATACTCTTCCCTGTACACCATCCGGGCCTGCAGCATTGCGTGGATTGATCCTACACAGAGCGCACTGTACCTCCTGAATGCTCAGTGTTAAGGCCTGTCCCTCCGCTATGGCCGGGGTTATTCCACCCCTGGTGGTGTTGCCAGTATCGAACCGGGCAAAGAAGGTGTTTAGTTCGTTGGCCAGTGTGATATCACCGTGGGCAGGCGGGGCTGCTCTTGTAGTCAGTGATGTCCCTGACACCCTGCCACATGCTTCTGGTGTCCGCGGTATTGAAGTGGTCTTCTACCCTTTGCCTGTGGATGACTTTGGCCTTTTTTATGCCTCTGTTCAGGTTCGCCCTGGCCGCACTGTAAGCAGAAGTGTCCCTGGATTTAAAGGCGTTGTTGCGTGCCCTTAGTAGATCCTGAACCTCCTTGTTCATCCAGGGTTTCCGGTTTGGGAACATCTTTATTTGCTTGTCCACTGTGACAGTCTCCACACAGCAGTTGATGTAGGAGAGCACAGTGGATGTGTACTCCTCCAAGTCTACCTCTGTGCCACTGGTAGCCTGTTGTGCAAACAGGTCCCAGTCGATGCGATCAAAGCAGTCCTGGAGTTGTAGGGTTGCGTCCTCGGGCCATATTTTGACCGTCCTTATTGCAGGTTTGGTCTTTGCGGATGAGGGGTCTGTATGCAGGCAGTAGAAACAGTGAGAGGTGATCGGATTGTCCCATGGATGGGCGGGGGAGAGCTCTGTATGCGTCCTTGATGTTGGTGTACACTTTATCCAACGTGTTTGAGCCCCTGGTAGGGCACTGCACATGCTGGTGGAATTTGCGGGGTGTGGCACGTAGGTCGACCTGGTTAAAGTCCCCTGCAACAATGAAGGCACCGTCGGGGTGAGCATCCTGCTGCTTACTGATGGCCGAGTGCAGCTGTGCTAGTGCTAGGTTAGCATTAGCCTGTGGTGGGATGTATATGGCCATGATGATAACCACAGTAAACTCCCGAGGCAGGTAAAACGGTCTACATTTAAGCAGTAAGTATTCCAGGTCTGGGGAACAGTAGCTCTCTATTGCAGTGTGGTTGGTGCACCAGTCATTGTTGATGTAGATGCAGAGCCCGCCACCCTTGCTCTTCCCGGAGTCCTTTGTTCTATCAGCACGATGCAGTGACCGGTTGGTCAGGTCCACAGCCCCATCGGGAACCAGCGCGCTGAGCCAGGTCTCTGTGAAGATCAGCACACAGCAGTCTTCCAGGGATCGCTGGGTGTTGATCCAGAGCCTTACCTCATCCATCTTGTTGGTGAGTGACCGGACATTCGCCAGAAAGACGCTTAGGAGCGATGGTCTTTGTGGAGCCCTCCGTAGCCTGTCCTGCACCCCCGCTCGCCTTCCACGTTTCTGCTTCCTTTCCCGGCGCTTGCTCCGTCTCCTGCCCTCTGGAGTGGTGATCCAAGGGGCTTTCCTGCCCAGCTCCGACGGGACGGTAAGGGTACTGTAGTACTCATACGCCAGTTTCTCGCAGCCACGTCCGATGCTGAGTAGTTCCGAGCGGCTCCATGTGCGACCAGTCGGGATTGCGATGCGGGTCTTGGATTCCCTCGTCCTGTAGGTGAGTTTCTTCTTATGGTTCCTGGGGTTTCCGGGGTTACTAGGGTTCCTATGGGTTCTAGGGGTTCTGGGGATTTTAATTACCTTGTTTTTCCAGCCGCGTTCGGTACCGGGCTGCTCCGAGTAAACTCGGGCTTGGGAGCGCAAAGCCGCTGCGTCTGGACGCGCCGCCATCTTCAAAGTAGTCTTGTTGACTCCCATTGTCTGTAACTCATTTTCACCCCAGCCCCTAGCTAATGATGGCCTGTTTCCTTTATCATTGTTTCATTTTTGCATATTTTTCATTAATTTGTTCTATATCTCTCCACATCACCATCTATATCTCTTGTTACCCTTTCCCGACTCTCAGTCTGAAGAAGGGTCTCAACCCGATACGTCACCGATTATTTTTCAACAGAAATGCTGCCTGACCTGCTGAGTTACTCCAGCCTTTTGTGTCTAACTCCAATGCATGAATCTGCCAACAACTAAAGAACTCCCGGGTCATTTAAATCCTGTCTTTCTGAGTAATTCTGCGTCTTTTGGATGTCCACTCCAATCAATGAACAGTAAATTAAAACACCTTTTGCATCAAAGGCCAATGTTGTCCGGGAAAGATTTTGACCTGCAGACATTGTACAGTTCAGGTCGCCCATTACAGGAGAATGTGGTGGCTTTGGAGTGGGTGCAGAAGAATGGAATGTTGACTGGATTAGGGCCTATTAGCTGATATGAAAGGTTGGATTGTTTTCTCTGGAACATTGAAGGTGGAGGGGAATCCTGATATATAAAATGATGAGATGCATAGATAGGGTAGACTCAAACCTTTTTCCCAGGGTGGAAATTATAAATATTAGAGGGCATAACTTTAAGGTGAAAGGAGCAAAGTTTAAAAGAAGTGCTGTTTTTCACACTGTTGGTGGGACCTTACATACACTACCTTTTTTTGATTTGACCAAATTTACAACTTCTTTGGTTATCCAAGGTTCCCTTAACCTGCCTCCTTATCCCTCCTCTTTTCAGGAACATGCTGGTTCTGAAATTTGATCATAAGTTCATTACATAAGTTATAGCAGCAGAATTAGGCCATTCGGCCCATCAAGTCTACTCTGCCATTCAATCATGGCTGATCCCCATTCTCAACCCCATTCTCCTGCCTTCTCCCCGTAACCCCTGGCACCTGTACTAATCAAGAATCTGTCAATGTTCGCTTTAAAATATCCATTGACTTGGCCTCCATAGCTGCCTGTGGCAATGAATTGCACAGAACCCTCTTAAACCTTTTCTGAACTCTCTCTAACGCCAACACATCCTTTCTCAGATATGCGGCTCAAAACCCCTAATTTTATTCCAAATGTGGTCTGACCAGTGCCTTATAAAGCCTTAGCATTACATATCTGTTTAAATAAAATGTTGTCCTTTCGAAATAATTGTTAGCATTGCATTCACCTTCCTTACTACCGATTCGACTTGCAAATTAACTTTTTGGGAATCCCGCACCAGCACTCCCAAGTCCGTTTGCTCCTCCGATTTCTGGATTCTCTCCCCATTTATAAAATTGTCTACACCTTTATTCCTACTACCAAAATGCATGACTCCACACTTTGCTACGCTGTATTCCATCTGCCACTTCTCAGCCCACTCTCCCAAACTGTCCATGTCCTTCTGTTGAGTCCCTGCTTTCTCTACACTACCGGCCCCTCCACCTATCTCTGTATCATCTGCAGTTGGTCACAAGGACTCAGTGGCCGAATGGCCTGTTTCCAAGTGTAGTGACTAAACGTCCATAGTAAAGATGAGGGAATGGGACCTGGAAGAGCTGAAGGGCTGTATCACTAAACTAAACATAAATAAGTGGGTGAAAAAGCCTCAACTCTTGATTCAATCTGTTGGAAGTCATGGGAACCTGTGAGCCTGAGTACACTGGTTCTCCACATATCAGCCGTGCCTCTGCCCATGACCCCTTCCGTGACCTCTTCCGTGACGCCGTCCGTTACCTGTCCATGACTCCAACCATGACCCCATCCGTGACCCCGTCCGTGACCCCGTCCGTGACCCCGTCCGTGACCCCGTCCATGACCCCATCCGTGACCTCGTCCGTGACCCCATCCGTGACCCTGTCTTTGGTCTGCCCATGACTGTCCACCTCACCTGTTGCTGAGGCTGGGCCGGGTTCAACTCTCACTCCAGGTATTTCAGAGCACAACCTCCAGTGTGTTGTGATATTGGTGTGGTCCAGTAGGCGTGCAGATCTGTGGGTGGTGCAGGAACAGTATTAGCCCTCAATCCACGCCACTGAAGGAAAACTTTCTGATCATTATCAATTTGCTGTTTGTCAAACCTTACATTAACTGGATGTTATGTTCCCAACATTGGAACACTGTCTGCATTTCAAAGTTACCTATAAACTTGTGCGAGTGGGATTATTGAAGCCTTTCTTTCACCATCAGCATCATCACAGTGACGGCACCTCCCCCGGGATTAAATGTCCATTTCCGCTCCTATCTATTAAATTGGAGAGCAGGAGGACGAGGGGTGATCTTATGGAGATGTATAAAATCATGAGAAGAATAAATTGGGTAGATAAACAAAATCTCTTGCCCAGAGTAGGGGAATCGAGGTCCAGAGGACAAAGGTTTAAGGTAAAGGGGAAAAGATTTAATAGGAGCCTGAGGGGTAACTTTTTCACATGGAAATGGTGGGTGTATGGAACACACTGCTAGAGGAGGTAATTGAGGCTGGGACTATCCCAACGTTTAAGAAACAGTTAGACAGGTACATGGATCAGACAAGTTTGGAGGAATATGGACCAGATGCAAGCAAGTGGAACTAGTGTAGCTGGAACATTGTTGACAAGTTGGACAAGTTGGGCCGAAGGGCCTGTTTCCACGTTGCATCATTCTATGACTGTATGACTCTAAATCTCTTTTCCTCCAATGTCCGCAATACACAGACTAGTCACATGATGGCAGCAAGCATCAATAATTTAATTTCCACAATCTACTTTGACAAAACATTTATTGTTTTTGTCAGTGGAGATTTTGCCAGAATCTACATTGTGCGACGCAGTTGCCAAAATGACCATGTCTCAATGATAATAGCTGAAGGGTTCATTCTGATTGTAACTGGTACCTTGATATCTGAAGAAGGGTCTCGACCCAAAATTTCACCCATTCCTTCTCTCCAGAGATGCTGCCTGTCTCGTTGAGTTACTCCAGCTTTTTGTGTTTATCCTTGATGCTGGAGATGCCTGTGGCAAGACTCTTGGTCCTGGGATCTAGTGGCTGTGTATAAAGATAAAGCCAGCACTGAGACTGCTGCAAAACACAAGCTGCTGGAGGTGCCTCAGCCTCTCGGGCCACACCCATGGAGGCTGAGTGGTGCTCGATGTTATGGCTGGACACTCAGCATCACCACTCTGCTGTCTGTACTGAGTTTGTACGTGGGTTTCTCCGGGTGCTCCGGTTTTCACCTACACTCCAAAGATGTACAGGGTTGTAGCGTAATTGGCTTTGGCTGTAAATTGTCCGTAGTGTGTAGGATAATGCTGATGTAGAGGAATCATTGGTTGCTGCAGAATCGGTGGGCAGAAGGGCCTGTTACCGCATTGTATCTCTAAACTAAACTAAACTAAATTTTGAGATTTTTGGCTGAGCTCTGAGTTATTTTTGCAAAGATTGAAATGCACACAATGTAAATATTAATAGAGATTTTGTGAATGTTACCAATAATCTGATCCCCAAACAATTGAAAATAGCCCCTCATAAATTTAGCAGATTGCTGCCCAAAATGGCTGAACTGAACATGATGCGAAGATAAACTATTCGCCTCTGTCTGCACATGATCCATATCCCACCATTCCCTGCATTGCCATGTGCCTGCATTTCCATGTGCCTTTCTGAAAGCCTCTTATACAGACCTGTCATACAGTATCTGCTACCACCACCACCCCCCCCCCCCCCAGCAGCAAGTTCCTGGCACTCACTGCCCTTTATGTAATAAACTTGCCCTGACATCTATCTATATATTACTAAAACTCTCATCTTGTTTGTTTCTATGTGTGTGTGTGTGGATGTCTGTTGGATGTGTGTTTATGTAACCCGGAACTACGTCAAAATGGTACATGATAGTGCTACAATCTTTGGACCACCTTACAAACAATTGCCTTGTCTTTTTTTTATCACGTTTCGTTCACGTTGATATATTTTACAAGTTATTCATATTTTTAACTTTACAAAATCCCACTTTGAGAAAAAAAGTATTCCATCTGCACTGGCAGTTACAGCTATGATGTTACAATGGGATTGTAGCCTTGCCCTCTACAATGTTGCAAACCCAGTACACTGAGTCCTGGCAGCCCCAGCAAGTGCAGTTGCATTTTAAAAAAACTTTTAAATGAGGGAGGGTGAATAAGGCAAAATGAGCCGCCCATGCACAGTTGGGGGCTATGGGTGAGTGGTGGAATATTGCGTTGTGGGATCGGATTGCGTTGGGGGAATGGGTGAGTGGTGGAATATTGCATTGAGGACCGGGTTGCATTGGGGGACCAGACCTCCCGTATGACAGGGACCCAACGGGTCCCACTTGGTCTAGTTATCTTTAAATTTTGCTCCTCTCATCTTAAAGCTATGCCCTCTAGTCTTTGACAGTCAGAAAATGATTCTGGCTGTCTACACTATCTATGCCTCTCATCATTTTATATACTTCTCTCAGGTCTCAACCTCCAGTTTTCTAGAGAAAACAGTCCAAGTTTGTCCAACCTCCTTGCAGCCTATACCCCTAATCCAGGCATTATTCTGGTAAACCTCCTGTACACCCTCTCCAAAGCCTCCACATCTTCCTGTAATGGGGCAACCAAAACTTCCCACAAAACTCCAAATACGGCCTAACCAAAGTTTATGGAGCTGCATCAGGCTTCCTGAGGCTTATTCTCAATGCCCCAATGAGCATACCAAATGTCTTCTTTACCACTTTATCTATTGGCCTTGCCACTTTCAGGAGGCTATGGAGCCCAAGGTTCCTCCATACTTCAATCATGTTCAGGGTCTTGCCACCAACGTATAACTTACATTTAACCCCTCAGAATGCAACACCTCACACTTGCTCAGATTAAACTCTATCTGCCTTTTCTCTGCACATTTCTGTCCATAGCTTATCTATAGTCCACTGCATACATTGACTGCCTTCTTCACCGTTCCCACTACAGCAATCCTGGTATCATCTGCAAACTTAATAACCAACCCATCCAAATCATTCGTACATACCACAAACACCAGAGATGCCACCACAGATCCCTGTGTAAGTCCACTGGTCACTGACCTCCAGCTAGAATGACACCTTCCACCACAATCCTCCGTCTTACATGAGTAAGCCATGCTCTGAATCAATACGACAAAGCCACTGTGAATCCTGCACATCTTCATCTTCTGGATCTGCCTATATCAAATGCCTTTACCTCTGTTGATTTCAACCTGGGAAGTGAAAACCCTACGGAGAGTGAGATAGATGGCTTTTAAAATATTCCACTCATTGTATCTTCTAACTCCCTCTAATCATGCAGTCAAGAATTTTTCCAAGATCCACTGAAAATAGATTTACCCAAAACATCTAAGTATCTGCTTTTGCCTCTGCATTTGAACCCTTAATATTTCTGCATCTACATGTTGGTGTTCAAGCCCATTTCTTGGCCACCACCATTAGCTAATCTATCGCCTTTTTAAAAAACACTCTGCTCTTCCTGCATTGTGAAACAAAATGGATAGTCTGTGTGAGGGACGTGCTGATGTTACTTCGGGAATGGAGTCCCGTTTCAGACTTCACAGTCTCCACATTGTATTCCATCTGCCCTGTTCTTGCGCAGTCATTCAGCTTGTCAGCTGGAAGCCTCACTATGTGCTTCTCCCTGTTCACCATTCGATCATGTTTTGTCGCACCAGGAGTCCTTGAAAAAGGACATTCGGTCCATTCAGTGAAATTGTTGAAATGGATTGTGTTTTGCTTCCCTTCATTTCTCCACTAATCACAGGAAAAGCAATCTATCTTTCATCATGTTTTATCATCCAAGCAGCGTGAGTGTCTCTTGGAAGGCTAGTGCTGGGTTCCCATCAGCTGACTCCTGATTTCACCATGTAAGAAGTGACTGTATTCAGACCCTGCCACAGCTGCTGAACATCCGCCTCAACTTCCAGCTTAGAGCAAAAGCCCCTTTTTGATGGCGTTATGAAGGCCACATCTGGACTATGTTTCTCTCTGCGTCTGCAGACTTGAACGCCTGAGATCAGGATGCCTCAAAAGAATGTGGATCTCTTTTTTCATTCAAGGTTTCTGGTTGGGAAAGACTCGGATGATTTTCATAGGAACACACACCCACACATTTTGTTATGAAGTTTGAAAACAACTGTGGTGTATTCATTTAGGTCCGCTGCAGAGTCCTTGAACATCAATCATGACCAATCAGTCCCACAGCCGTTCCTCCACCTCCCCTGACCGGCTCTGTGCAGTCCTCACTGCTAGAGGTGCAATCTTCAGTCACTGCCTACATGCAGGAGGATGGTGCACAACTGAGTGGGTGCATTTTCCAAAGTGAAGGCGAGGGATGGAGCGGTCAGCATCTCTGATGGAGGTGTCACAGTGGTCGAGGGTGTTTGCTCCTCTGGTGCTGTAGGATGTGCTGGGGGTAGTTAGAGAGTGATTTCTTCATGCTGGCTTTGTTGAAGTCCATGGCTACGATGGTAAAGTCCTCAGGTTATGCCAACTGATGATTGTTGACCACGGCGTGCAGCTCCTTCAGTACCAGACGGACGTCTGCCTGGGGTGGGATGTAGACCGCGGTTAGGATGATGGAGGTGAATTCCCACGGGAGGTGTGTCACCACCAGGTGTGTCCAGGTGCAGGGAGCAGGTGTTGGACGGGACGGCTACATCTGAGCATCACAAAGAGTTAACCATGAAGCAGACACCCCCGCCTCTCCCTTTACATTGACTGACGTTAACCAGTGACTGGTTCGTGATCTGAGAAGGTTGACTGATACCCAACTCACTTCTGTCCCATTCCACCTATTTCCTTCCCTTTAGATTTACTTTTCACTCCTCCTCTCCCCTTTTTCTCCTCTTCACCTCTCCCCTTTGTCTCTGACTTCACCCATCTGCAAATCATCTCCCACCCTCCTCCCAGGCGAGTGCCCTTGAGTGACCAAAACCTCTTGTGACCTCGTGGCGACCTTGCGGCGACCACGGGTGGCGGGCAAGTTCTCCAGAAGCTGCTGTGGAGATCTCCTATGTGGGACAGGGGCATTAGGCTAACTGGTCTATAATTCTCCGTTTTCTCTCTCCCTCCTTTCTTAAAATGTGGGGTTACATTGACTACCTCCAGTCCACAGGAACAGATGCAGAGTGGAGAGAACATTGGAAAAGGATCATCAATGCATCCACGATTTCTAGTTACTCTGGGATGCAGACCATCTGGCCCTGGAGATTTATCTGCCATCGGTCCCAATAGTTTAGAGATACCGAGTGGAAACCGGCCACATTAACATTACCCTACACATATTGGGGACAATTTGCAATTTTACCAAAGTCAATTAACCTACAAACCTGTACGTCAATGGAGTGTGGGAGGAAACCGGAGCACCTGGAGAAAACCAACACAGGTCACGGGGAGAACGTACAAACTTCGTACAGACAGCGCCCGTAGTCAGGATCGAACCCAGCGAAATGGATCGGTAAGGCAGCAACTCTATCGCTGCCGCCCCTTACCGCCCTTATCGCTGGAAGCGATGTGGAGCAGACTAGTCCTACAACCTGCACAATGACGGTGCTGAGCACATGCTTCTCAATAGCACCACTGGCTACTCTCTCCATCCTTGTCCTGAAGACTGAGTGTGCCAGTTTGGGTGAACATCAGCTGGAGTGGGGTTTGTGTACACTCTTGTGCAATCTTCCACATTGTTGACATGTGCCAGTGCTGCTGGCTACAAGGGGACATCTTGGCTGCTGATCCTGGTGCAGTGGAATGTTGCTTTGGCCAGCGAGCTGCACTGTATCTCGATATTACTCAATATTTTAGTCTTTAATTTAGTGTAGTTTCAAGATACAGGCCCTTCAGCCCGCCAAGTCCGCGCCGACCAGTGACCCCTGCACACTTACACTATCCTACACACACGAGGGAAATTTTACAATTATAAAAGCCAATTAACCTACAAACCTGCAAGTCTTTGAAGTGTTGGAGGAAACTGCAGATCACGGAGAAAACTCCGCAGGTCACGGGGAGAACATAAAACTCTGTACAGACGGCCCCCTTAGTCAGGATCGAACGGGTCTCTGGTGCTGTAAGGCAGCAACTCTACCGTTGTGCCACCGTGTCACCCACAGTTTCCTGATGTCAGTACAAGTGGACAAATTGATTCCAGCCTTTCCTCTCTGACTACAAAATTCATTCTGTACCTCTGGTTTAAGATGGTTGCAATCTCTCTTACCTCATCCATTCGGGCCAGCGGCAATGTGCACGATACAACCTCCCCTCAGTAGTTGTCCACCATCACTCACCGCGGGCTTGAGGGCATTGGTGTAACCTGTTCACTGTGCATCAGTGAGATGACTGCATTCCGTTTTCAGTGTTTAGCATCATGGGGACTGGAGTTGCATCGTCATAGTTTGTCCCCTCATTGCCAGCCACACCCTACAATTACTGGCATCACCACCAAGCTCACCATTGTGATCTGGCCAGATGGTATTAGACCATTGACAATAGGTGCAGGAGTAGGACATTTGGCCCTTCGAGCCAGTACTGCCATTCAATGTGATCATGGCTGATCATCCCCAATCAGTACCCTGTTCCTGCCTTCTCCCCATATCCCCAACTCCACTACTACTGTTAGGTGGCCTGTACACAACTCCCACTAGCGTTTTCTGCCCCTTAGTGTTTCGCAGCTCTACCCATATCGATTCCACATTCTCCAAGCTAATGTCCTTCCTTTCTATTGTGTTAATCTTCTCTCTAACCAGCAATGCTACCCCACCTCCTTTCCCTTTCTGTCTATCCCTCCTGAATATTGAATATCCCTGGATGTTCAGCTCCCAGCCTTGGTCACCCTGGAGCCATGTCTCCGTGATCCCAACTATATCATAGTCATTAATAGCTATCTGCACATTCAACTCATCCACCTTATTACGAATGCTCCTTGCATTGACACAAAACCTTCAGGCTTGTTTTTACAACACTCTTACCCCTTATACAATTATGTTGAAAAGTGGCTCTTTTTGATTTTTGCCCTGGATTTGTCTGCCTGCCACTTTTACTTTTCACCTTGCTACCTATTGCTTCTACCCTCATTTTACACCCCTCTGTCTCTACGCTCACACATTTAAGAAACCCTTTCCCTTTAACTCCATCCTCAACTATCCCATTCGACACCCCACCCCCCCTTATTCAGTTTAAAACCACCCGTGCAGCAGTGGCAAACCTGCCTGCCAGAATGCTGGTCCCCCACCTGTTAAGATGCAATCCGTCCCTTTTGTGCAGTTCTCCCTTACTCCAAAACAGATCCCAGTGATCTAAGAATCTAAATCCCTGCCCCGTGCACCAGTTCCTCAGCCACACATTCAGGTCCCGTATCTCCCTGTTCCTGCTCTCGCCAGCACGAGGAACTGGAAGCAAACCGGAGATGACAACCCTGGAGGTCCTGCTTTTCAGCATTTTTCGGAGCTCTCTAAAGTCACGCTGCAGAATATTCATCCCCTTCTTTCCGACATCGTTTGTGCCGACAAATGTGTTGTCTCTGAATCCTCAGTGATGACTGGTCCAGTGGCACTGCCCACATTACCAAGCCCCTAATGCTGCAACCCCCGTCTTGACTACCTTTGGCTGTTGAGGCCTTTCAGTTTCATTCTCAACAACACAGTTTAACGAGTCTCATGAGCTCCCCTTTATGCTGATATTCAAAAATACACCATTATTATACATTCTTCCTCTGTTCCTCTCAAGGTAACTGGACTGTTAACATTCACTTCAACACATAGCTCGCAATCAGCTATTCAACAAATTCTGATAAATACCATTTAATTAAATAACCAGGAATTGTTGCCAGGTAGCTAACCTTTCAATAGTAGAGAAGCGAGTTCAGTCGGAGGAGAATTGTCCATGCAGTGTAGATACATTGTGAATCAGCCAGAGGAAACACACTGCAAGGTTACTTCACTAATCTTCAACTCCATGACCAAGGGAGTTGAAATGTTTGGGGAACAGTCTATAAAACAGCTACATGGGAATATATTTCTGATGTGGTCAAGCTGGAAAGGGTACAGAGAAGATTTACAAGGATGTTGCCAGGAATCGAGGGTCTGAGCTAGGGAGAGGTTGAATAGGCTGGGACATTATTCCTTGGAGCACAGGAGGATGAGGGGTGATCTTATTGAGGTGTATAAGATCATGAGAGGTATAGATCGGGTCGATGTACTTGTCCAGAGTGGGTGAATCGAGGACCGAAGGGAGTAGGTTTAAGGTGAAGGGGAAAAGATTTAATAGGAATCTGAGGGGTAACATTTTCATGGGTGTATGGAACAATCGTCCCGAGGAGGTAGTTGAAGCAGGGGTTAGTACGGGTGTCAGGGGTTATGGAGAGAAGGCAGAAGAATGGGGTTAGGAGGGAGAGATAGTTCAGCCGTGATTGAATGGCAGAGTAGACTTGATTGGCCGAATGGCCTAATTCTGCTCCTATCAATTATGACCTTATGACCTTGTGACTATCCCAATGTTTAAGAGATATTTAGACAGGTACATGGGTAGGACAGGTTTGGAGGGATATGGGCCAAATGCGGGCAGGTGGGACTAGTGTAGCTGGGACATGTTGACCAGTGTGAGCAAGTTGGGCCGAAGAGCCTGTTTCCATGCTGTATCACTCTATGACTGATGTTATTTCACTCTAACCCTCTTGCCAGGAAACTAATACAATGGTTTGGTTTCCCATTGCTCCCGAGGTCAAATGTGGTGGATCATGCATAGCGCTATGATCAGGACTCATTCTTGCTCTTTTATTTTATGTTAATTGTCCAGATCTATTCATTACCTGCAAAGCCAGTAATCTTTGATAGTGGGCTACAGTTTTCAGATGAAAGTAATGCCCCCATGTTGCTGAACAGGGAATATTCGATCCAGCACTGATGAAGGGCTGGTGATATATTTCCATGTCAGGATGTGCATGGCTTGGAGGGAGAGCTGCTTCATGGTAGACCCCTGGCTTTGAGAGGTGCTATCAGAGTGGACTGGGTGAGTAAGTGCAGTGCATTTTGTAGATTATACATTGTACGCTGATAGTGGAGGAAATAAAGGGTTTGAATGGTTGATTAGGTGACATACTAGCAGAATGGGGTGAGGAGGGAGAGACAGATGAGCTACCATTGAATGGCTGAGTAGACTTGATGGGCCAAATGGCCTAATTCTGATCCTATGACTTATGAATACTTTTTCCAGGATGGTGTTGAGCTTCTTGACCCCCAGGATATTGGTGTCAGAGGACCAAGTGATGGTAATGCCATGGAGTGCCAGCGGCTTTTAGGTAGCTGCTCATTGGACATGGCCATTGTCTGTCTCCGATGGGGTCTCAAGTTTTACCAGTTACTCATCAGCCTTGCCTCAATATTATCTAGATCTGGCTGAGGAGTTGCAAATATAACTGAATGTTACACAATCAACAGCAAACTGTAGGGTAGAGAAGCAAGAACTAGAGGGTATCAGTTTAAGAAAAGAAAGGAAAGATTTAAGAGGAACCCGAGGGGAAATATTTTCATAATGAGCATACTGGATATATGGAGCAAGCTGCCAGAGGAGGCAGGTACTTTAACAGCATTTAAAATACATTTGCACAGATACAAGGATAGAAAGATATGAGCTTAGTTGGGGCATCTTGGCCAGCATTACAAATTGGTCAAAGGACTTGTTGCCGTGCTGCATGACTCCATAAGTTGATGATGGAAAGAATGTCATTGATGAAGCAGCTGAAGAAGGCTATCTCTCGGACATGATCCTGGGGAACTCTTCCTGGCATGTCCTGGGATTGGGCTGAATGACTTCAATTGACCACAACCAGTGGAGATGAGTGATTCTTTGTGAGGTACCATTCTGACCATTCTGACCATTGGAATGTTCTTCACTTGATGCACATTAGGTTTTGTTTGAATAGGGTGGCTGGATTGTTGCACCCTGTCAAACGCTGCCTTGATTTCAATGCCTCTCACTGTCCTCCACCTTCAGAATCCAACTCTGTGGTCTACGTTTGGACTGAGGCACTGCTGGAGCCTGCAGCTGAGAAACTCAAAACTGTGCGTTGATGAGCAATTTATGAGCATGTGCAACACGGTGGTGCTGCTGCCTCACAGCGCCAGAGACCCAGCTTCAATCCTGACTAAGGGTGCTGTCTGTACAGAGTTTGTATGTTCTCCCTGTGACTGCGTGGGTTTTCTCCAGCTGCTCCAGTCTCCTCCCACATGTACAGGTTTGTTGGTTAATTGGCTTCTGCAAATTGTAAATTGTCCCTAGTATGTAGTATAATGCTAGTGTACGGGGTGTACGGGGCCACAGTTTAAAAATAAGGGGTAAGCCATTTAGAACGGAGATGAGGAAAAGCTTTTTCACACAGAGGGTTGTGGATCGGTGGAATTCTCTGCCTCAGAAGGCAGTGGAGGCCAATTCTGGATGCTTTCAAGAGAGAGTTAGATAGAGTTCTTAAAGATAGCGTAGTCAGGGGATATGGGGAGAAGGCAGGAATGGGGTACTGATTGTGGATGATTAGCCATGATCACTGTGAATGGCAGTGCTGGCTCAAAGGGCCGAATGGCCTCCTCCTGCACCTATTATCTATTGTCTATTGTGATCGCTGGTTGGTACAGACTCGATGGGCTGAAGGGCTTGTGTCCGTGCTGCTTCTCTAAACTAAACTAAACTTATTGAGCCAACTTGGGGGCATCATCGATAATGACTTCCAGCACTTTGCTGATGAGTGAGAGTGGACTGGTTGAGTGTGTAATTAAAAGGCTTAGATCAGTTCGGCTTTATGTGAACACAATGTACCCGGGCTATTTCCCATCTTGTTGTGTAGAACAGCTACAGGTGCAGCAGGTTCTGGAACATCGGTCTTGGATATTGTCCGGACCTGTAGCCTTCCATTCATTCCATACTATCTTCCAACTCATGCTCTAACAGATAGTGAGTCAAACTAGTGCAGATTGGTTCTGTGATGGAGGTGATATCATGGAGTCATAGAGTCTTACAGTGTGGAAACAAGTCCTTCAGCCCAACTTGCCCACACTGACCAACATGTATCATCTACACCAATCCCACCTACCTGCATTGGGCCCATATCTCTCCAAACCTGTCTAAATGTTTCTTAAACGTTGGGATAGTACCTGCCTCATCTACCTCCTCTGGCAGCTTGTTCCATACACCCACCACCCTTTGTATAAAATAGTTCCCCATCAGGTTCCTATTAAATCTTTACCTGCTCACCTTAAACCCATGTCTTTTGATTCTCGATTCCTCTACTCTGGGCAAATGACTGGATTTACTCGATCTATTCATCTCATAATTTATATTCTATAAGATCATCACCTCTATAAGATTGCCACTCATTCACATGCGCTCCTAGGAATAGAGTCCTCGACTGCTCAACTCCCTATAGCTCAGGCCACCGAGTCCTGGTAACATCATCGTAAATCTTCTCTGCTCCCTTTCCAGCTTGACAACGTCTTATAACATGATGACCAAAACTGAACACAATACTCTAAAAATGGCCTCAGAATGTCATTGTGACTTGGTGTCCATATGAGTGAAACAAAAAACTGCAGGTGCTGGATTCCTGAGCAAAGGACAAGGTGCTGGAGGAATGCAATGGGTCAGAGAGTATAGCAGAGCAAATGGATAGACGATATCTTGGGTCAGGACACTTTTTGAAGTAAGTTATCTGCCTGACCTAATTAATTCCACCATGGCAAATTGAACAGTAAGTAAAATGTGTGCCTCAAGTATTTCTGGAGCTATCTACAGTAAGTGTGAGCTGGTTCAAGAGGAGAATAATACTTCAATACAATATTCCAATTATACTGCACAAGGATTAAGCTTATTATTTATTGCTCTTTGTATGAAGCTGAACCTTTACACCGAGACTTGCAGCCCAAAGGACAATGAGTCTCCACTCACTCCCTCTGCACTGCTTTCAGTAGAATGGACCTGTGTTATCTCTTGACCTCACCCTTTGTCTTTCTCACAGCAGAGTTTATTTCAACAATTTGTGGAGAAGCTGCCAGGATTGAGCAACTTTCCCTCAGAGTGCTGCAGCTTTTCTGGCAAGTTCTGCTTCATCTCCACGTTCAGCTCCACCTTTCCTTGCACCCAGGATTCTGTACAACTGAGAGAAGGGCCCTTGTGTTCATTCACACCACAGCACGCCCTCCCCGCCCTGGTGTGGGTGGGCTCAACAGGGTTGCCATCCAAACACCCAGTTGGCAGCGCCACATTTCTGAGGCGCATATGTCAAATTTGCTTTTGTCAATAAAGCACCAACTGTCTCTTTAGCACATTGCATAGTTTAGACCCTGTCACTGTTTTAATGAGGCTTCTACTCCATCCGTCCCTGCACAAGCATTTGCCACTCCAATCTCTCACAGTTCACAGCAGGAGAGTGCCATTTGTTCTTAAGTCGACCTGAGCTGAGGGTTTAACAGGAGTTTGCTCTCAAAGCCTTGGAACGGAAAGGAATTACCATAATAAATTTGAATACTTGATTTGGATGCTTGGCTTGTGCGCTCGCCTCTCATTATGAAGGAAGTATCGAGCTTGAAGCAGCAAGCACTGAGAACACAGACGTGTCATTGTAGCGAGTATCAGGAGCGAGCAGGGGAAGGCTCCCACATGCTGATGGTGGGAGAAAAGCTGAGATGGCACAACTCTGCAAGACCTCTACTCCGGTTCCGATCCGGATGCTGTGACCACGAGGAATGCTGTTGGTTAATTATAGGTTGCAAGGAATGTTTCACGGAGCCTCCCTCCCGACCCAAAGTGGAAATTAGTTGAACTTTGACTCCATACACTGAGGCTGTGTTATTGTTGAGATCATTCTGGGCCACTGCTGGAGTTGCGATGGCTTTACTGATTAATGGTACAGCCAACATCTGTTCTAGAGTCTGTCAGTGGATTTGCCACTTGTAATTTCTCAAATAAATTGTCAGCAGTTTCTCAGCAGAGCCTCAGTGTTAAAGGAAGTGGTCTTTTAAATGCTGGCAGGTGTAGTAAATGAACAAAAGAACACTTTAATTCACCTTCCCATTCCCACACAGACCTTTCTTTCCTCGGTATCCTCCGTTGTCAGAGTGAGGCTAAACGCAAATTGGAGGAACAGTGTCTCATATTTCGCTTGGGCAGCTTACAGCCCAGTGGTATGAATATTTATTTCTCTAACTTCAGATAACCCCAGCATTCCCTCTCTTTTTACCCCTCCCCCACCCAAGTCACACCAGCTTCTCGTTTTCACCCAATGGCCGGTTTCCTTTATCATTCTTACCTTTTTGCATATCTTTCATTCATTGTTCTTTATATCCCTACATCATCATCTATATCTCTTGATTCCCTAATCCCTAACGAGTGTGAAGAAGGGTATCAACCCGAAACGTCACCCATTTCTTCTCTCCACAAATACTGCCTGTCTCACCGAGTTACTTCAGCATTTTATGTGTATCTTTGGCATCTGCAGTTCCTTCCTACACAAATAATAGGAGGGATGGGTCCACACTACTTGAGTCTTCTTTACCATTCAGTTAGATTGTGGTGGAACAGGGCCATTTCTCTTCTTTGTATAATAAGGAACATTCAATTCAGAGATGCTGCCTGTCCCACTGAGTTACTCCAGCATTTTGTGTCTATAATTTCTCTTCCTTGGTCACCACCATCCCATGATCCCTATATAGTCCAAAACGCCATCAATCATAGCTTTACTCCCTGGTTACAGAATCTCTGGTTATTCTCCAACTCTTTGCTTAAAGAATCTTAAACATTCCTAAAGCTCTGATTAGAATAATAGATTCATAGTCATGTAGCTCGGAAACAGGCCCTTGGGGCCAACTTGTCAGGTTCCTATTAAATCTTTCCACACTCACCTTAAACCTATACTGTCACTTTCTGCTTTTCCCTACCCTGAGTAGAAGTCTATATGTATTCACCCCACGCCCCTCATAATGTTATACCCCTCCTAGGAGCAAAAGATAGGCTTGGCCTTTGACTGACATTGACTTGAAAGGCCAAATGACCTCGTACCACTTGACAGGTTTTGTGTGATTATCTTGGTTATTCCTGCAGACAGACAGTCAGTCGCTCATTCACCGCATGATGTTATTTTCATTTGTTGGCAGATACCTAGCACAACGAGTGTACACCTTTCTGTGATATTTGCCGCACTCTGATCCTGAGTTCAACATGCCCTAGTGGGAGCATCTACATGATCCCACTAGGGCAAATCATGCGAAATAATAATATTGACCACCACTGCTATGCCGATGACACTCAAATCTATGTAGCGCTATCACCAAATGACTATCGCCCCATAGATCTGCTGTGCCAGTGCATTGAGCAAGTCAAAGACTGGATGTGCCAAAATTTTCTCCAACTAAATAAGGACAAAACGGAGATAATTGTTTTTGGTGCTAAAAAAGAAAGGCTTAAAGTAACCCAACACCTTCACTCTCTGTCCCTGAAAACTTCAAACAAAGCCAGAAATCTTGGGGTCATTATGGATTCAGATTTAAATTTCGAACGTCACATCAAATCAGTAACAAAATCGGCCTACTATCACCTCAAAAACGTAGCAAGATTAAGAGGACTCATGTCAGCTCAAGACTTAGAAAAACTTGTACATGCCTTTATTACTAGTAGGCTAGATTATTGTAACGGTCTCCTTGCAGGTCTTCGGAAAAAAACTGTCAGGCAGCTACAGCTTGTTCAGAACGCTGTTGCTAGAGTTCTAACAAAGACCAAAAAATTTGAGCACATTACACCAATTCTTAAATCCTTACATTGGCTCCCTGTATGTCAGAGAATTGATTTTAAAATCCTGCTGCTCACCTATAAATCACTACATGGTTTAGGACCAAAGTATATCACTGACATGCTTCCACTATATAAGCCTTCTAGACCGCTAAGATCTTCTGAAACCAATCTGTTAGTGATTCCCAGAGTAAATACAAAACATGGGAAAGCAGGATTTAGTTACTATGCAACAAATAGCTGGAATAAACTTCCTGAAGATTTAAGACTTGCCTCAACTTTGACCACTTTTAAAAGAAGACTGAAAACTTTTATGTTTACTTTAGCTTTCAGCTAAATCTTAACTACATTGCACTTTTAACTTTTGCACTTTTTATAATGCATTTTTAATTTTGTTTTTCTTTTCTTTTAGTTCTATTTTATTTCATTTTATTATTTCATTTTATTGTATGACATGTTTTTATGTGAAGCACTTTGAGTCTGCCTCGTGTATGAAATGTGCTACATACATAAAGTTGCCTTGCCTTGCCTTGAGTTGCTGATGCAAGGCTCTTGTTCTCCTCTTTCTCATTTGGAGTCTTGCATGCAATTCTGGTTGCCCCATTACTAGAATGATGTGGAGGCTTTGGAGAGGATGCAGAAGAGGTTTACTAGAATGATGTCTGGATTATGGGCTACTGACTACAGGGAGAGGTTGGACAGGCTTGGATTAATTTTACTGGAACATCAGAGGCTGATGGGAGACCTGACAGAAGTATAGAAGACTATGAGAGGCATAGATAGGCTAGACAATCAGACTGACACTTTATCCCATAGAAATGCCCAAATATTAGTGCATACTAGACAAAGTGCAGACTGTTCCCCCAACGTGCGGTTGTGGGGGGGAGGCGGCATGCAGCGTCACACACACTAACTATCCCCCCCCCCATCCCCCCCCCGCACTCACGCTAATTACCCCCTTGATATTATATTAATATTATTCATTTTCTCCTTTTACCCCATAACCACCCTATCTACTGACTCATAGCCCCCAACTTGCAGTCACATCTAGAGAGGGGGGGGGGGGGTAGAGAGTGAGGGCAGAGAGAGAAGGGGCAGAGACACAGAGAGAGGGGCAAGAGGGAGAGGGGGGGGGCGAGGAGGAGAAGAGGGAGGGTGGGTGAGAGGGGAAAGGGGGGGGTGGAGGGGTGGGGAGAGAGAGAGGGTGAGAGTGAGGGGGAGAGAGGGGAGGGGAGGGGATGGGGAGAGGTGAGGGGAGGGGGAGAGGTGAGGGGAGGGGAGGGTGGAGGGAAGGTGGTAGGGGTGTGTGGAGGGGAGGGGGGTTTAGGGGAGGGATGGTGGGGGAGGGGATGGAGGGGAGGAGTGGGAGTAAAAGAGTGGGGAGAAAGAGCGAGGGGGGAGAGGAGGGGGGGGGATAGGAGAGAGGGGGAGAGGAGAGGGGGGGAGAGGAGAGGGGGTTGAGGACGGGGGGAGGAGAGGGGGGAGAGGGGGGTGAGAGGAGAGGGAGAGGAGGAGAGAGGGGAAGAGGAGAGGGGGAGAGGAGAGGGGGGAGAGGAGAGGTGGGAGAGGAGAGAGGGGGGTGAGGAGAGGGGGGGAGAGAGGAGGGGGAGAGAGAGGAGGGGGGAGAGGGGGAATGAGGGGGTGTGCTGAGAGGGGGGTGAGGTGAGGGGAGGGGAGAGGTGGGGAGCAGGGAGGGGGAGGGGGGTGGAGGGGAGGGGGTAGGGGTGTGTGGAGGGGAGGAGGGTTTAGGGGAGGGATGGTGTGGGAGGGGATGAAGGGGAGGAGGGGGAGAAAAGAGGGGAGAGAGAGAGGGGGGAGTGGAGAGGAGAGGAGGGGGGAGAGGAGAGGAGAGGGGGGAGAGGAGAGGAGAGGGAGAGGAGAGGGGGGGAGAGGAGAGGGGGGAGAGGAGAAGGGGGAGAGGAAAGGGGGGAGAGGAGAGGGGGGGAGAGGAGAGGGGGAGGAGAGGAGAGGGGGAGGAGAGGGGGAGGAGAGGGGGGGAGAGGAGGGGGGGAGAGGAGGGGGGGGAGTGGAGGGGGGGAGAGGAGAGGGGGGAGAGGAGGGGGGGAGAGGAGAGGGGGGTTGGGGGGGGGGGGGGGAGAGGAGAGGGGGGGGGGAGAGAGAGTGCCATTTTATTTCAACCCAAACCCCCCAAACAACCATTTGCAGGCAGTGCGTTTTTACTTTAACCATATTTTCATTTTCAAACCACATTAAGGGTACTTACTCACAGTTGTGTGAACATATGTTCAGTGTTATTCACAGCTCAGAGAAACGTGACCCTCTGCCTTCCTCCAGCTTGCAGACTAATTGAGGCACACCACTTCCTGGTTTTATAGTCCATCCCCCCCTGCCGCCAGCGGGGGCAGCAGAGAGAATGGGGAATTTTGTAAAATCATTAATATCTCTGTCATTTTTCATCGACTGGAAAAATCCTCGGCACACACGCGGCGGAGGGGGGCTCTGAGCGAGGTGGCCAAAAATGACTGCCGTAGGTGGCGGCGTTCTCTCGGAAATCGCAGCACAGATCGCCAAAAGCGGTCAAGAACAGACTTTTAGTAATATAGATAAGAAGCTTTTAGATAGGTGTGTAGATATGCAGAGAATGGAGGGGTATGGGTTATGTGCAGGCAGAGGAGAGTGTCTTAACATGATGTCCGGCACAGATATCGTGGGCTGAAGGGCCTGTTCCTGTGCTGTATTGTTCTATGTCCTATGTGTTTCCCTCTGTCCTTATTGCCTTAAGTAATGTTTCTATTGTGCTTTAGAGTGGTGGAATGGAAGACTGCAATTCAACTCACCGTGCCTGCGGCAACTGTGAAATCACCCTGTCCTAAACTTGGCTTAACCTCTTATCCAGCACCTCATGTTGGGTAGCTTGGGTAGCTTACAACGCAGCAGTATGAATGTTGAATTCTCTAATTTGAAGTAACTGCAACCTATGCTCCTCTACAATATCTTTACAAAGATTATATCTTTGGTATAAACCAGCATCTGAAGCTCTTTGTTTCCACATGAAAACAAGCCCTTTGGCTCAACAATCATGCCAACCTTATCTCTCTAAGCCTTTCCCATCCATGTACCTATCCTTTAAATGTTGTTATTGTACCTGCCTAAACTACTTCCACTAGCATCGCTTTCCTTATACCCAACACCCTGTTTAAAAAGTGACCCTCGGGTTCTATTAAATCTTTCTCCTCTCACCTTCAACCAATGTCTTATGATTCTTGAATTTCCCTACTCTGGGTAAAAGACATTCAACCTATTGATTTTATAGAACTCTGTAAGATTACCCCTTAGTCTCCTGCTTTCCAAGTAATAAGGTTGCCCAGTCACTTCTTATAGCTCAGGCCCTCAAGTCCTGGCAACATTGTCGTAAATCTTGTCTGCATTCTTTTCAGCTTAAAGACATCCTTGCCCAAAATCAAACACAATTCTGCAATTACTGTCTCACCAACATCTTGTACAACTCTTACATAACAATCCAACTTCTATACTCAATATATAATGAAAAGGAACAGCAAATGCTGGTTTATACCAGATAGATCCAAAATGCTGGAGTAAATCAGCGGGTCAGGTCCCGACCCAAAACATTTTCTGTCCATTAACTCCAGAGATTCTCCCGCTGAGTTACTCCAGCACTTTGCATTTATTTTGTATACTCAATACCCTGACTGATGAAGGCCAATGGACTAAAAGCATTCTTGACCACCCTGTCTACCTTTGACATCACTGTCAGGAAACTGGACACTTTACTCCTAGATCCCTCTACTCTACAATTCCCCTGGGGCCCTGCATTCACTGTGAAGTTCCTGCCTTGGTTTGACTTCCCAAATGGCTACACCTCACATATCTGTGTGTAACTGCATTAGCCATTCTTCAGCCCCCTTATCCAGCTGATCAAGATCCTGCTATAATTGGTGTTAATCTTCGTCATTGTCTACACCTACTTTAGTGTAATCCCCAAATTTACTAATCATGCCTTGTACATTCTCATCTAAATCCTTAATATAAACCACAGACAGCAATGGGCCCAGTACCTGAGGTGCACCACTAGTCTCAGGTCTCCAGTCTGAATTACAACCTTCCACCATCACCCTCTGCTTCCTTCCATTAAGCCAATTCTGTATCCAGGCAGCTAGCTCTCCCTGGATGCCATGCAATCTAACTTCCAGAGCAGCTTACCCTGCAGAATCCTATCAAAAGCTTTGGTGAAGACCACGTAGATAATGTCGACGGCTTTGCCCTTATCAACCTTCTAGATTACTTCCTAAAAATGTTCAATCGGGTTCTATATTCCATATATATCTTATCCCGCAGAATCCTCTCTGATACCTGATCCACCACAAGCTCAGTGGTCTTAAATAGAAGCACATCATTAGCCACCTACCAGCCACTCGGCACCTCACCCGTATCTAACAATGATTGCTTTATCTCTGTCAGGGCTCCTGCAATTACATCTCTAACTTCCTACAGTGTCCTCGGGTATATCTGATCAGGCCCAGAAGATGTATCTACCTTCATATGCCTTAGAACATCCAGCACCTCCCTGACCGTAATAGGACTGTGCTTAAAACAACCCAAAGATCTACAGGTTTGTAGGTTAATTGGCCACTATAAATTGCCCTTAGTGCGTTGGATGTGAAAGTGGGATGACCTAGACCCAGTGTGAATGGATGATCGATGGTCGGTATGGACTGAGTGGGCCGAAGGGCCTGTTTCCCTGCTGTATCTTTAAATCAATTAACCAATCAAAGAGACTCTGGATGCAGGGTTGAATAACTTCCTCTTTTTGGCAGACTTGGTGTGGGCCACTCCTTGCCCTGACACCATGGCTCTGAGCTCAGTACCTCGTACGTTTGAATATCACCATTCACTCTTCTAAATTCTGGAGGATGGAGACCCATTCTTCTCAATCTTCCCGCTTAAGGGAACTCCTTCATCCCGTTGATCAATCCCATGGTCTTTTACATCACTGCTGGACAGAAAGCTCCTCTTATGCTAGTTCTAGAGGAGCAGAAGGTGATCAGGAAGGGAGTTTTAAGGTTCAAAGGTTCTTTATTAGTCACATATACCAATTGGTGTAGTGAAATG
Organism: Amblyraja radiata; assembly: GCF_010909765.2. Taxonomy (NCBI): domain Eukaryota; kingdom Metazoa; phylum Chordata; class Chondrichthyes; order Rajiformes; family Rajidae; genus Amblyraja; species Amblyraja radiata. Next base: position 1,701,668 of record NC_045989.1, read on the forward strand.
TGTATTGCCATTGCAGCACATAAAAAAGAAAACAACATAACAATAATAAAGATTTTTTTATTTTTTTCATTTTTTTTTATTAGAAGTACAATAACTTGCAGTAATACACACCACATATATCTCATTACATTTGTTGTACCCCTTCATTTTTTGAACTTTAAAAAAGATAGAAATAAAACAAGTAAGGAAAGTGAGAAAGAGTTGTGAAGGTGCAGGAAAGTGTTGGGAAAAGAAAGCCCATTAGAAAAGGAGTTAGAGAAGAAAGTTAAGACATAGACCCTAGAAAAGAAAGAAAGAAAGGGATCGCTCTATTATAAAAAATAAAAAACTCCGCAAAAAGGGATATACCAACCATATTTTTCACCCCCATTACCAGATCCTGGCACCATTTATTTTTTAAATTACTATTGCACCTTATGCTTGTAATAAGTCCATAAATGCAGACCACGTCTTTTGGAAGTGGTCTGCTTTGCCTGCTAGGAGGAGTCTCATCTGTTCCAGATGTAATGTTTCGAACATGTTTGAAATCCACATTTTTATTGTTGGTATAGGAGCATTTTTCCAGAATTTGAGTATAAGCATTTTTCCCATTATTAGCCCGTAATTAAGTGAATTCTTTTGAAAATCATTTAGTTCAGGGCTACCTTCCGTTATTCCAAAAATAATCCATTCTGCTTTTGGTATGAGTTTTATTTTAAATAGTTTTGTGAAGATTTCAAATATTTTGTTCCAGAATTTTTGGATTTTTATACAAAAAACAAAAGAGCTAGTCTATGGTAGCTTCATGAGACTTACATTTATCACAAATGGGTGAGATGTTAGGGAAAAGTTTATTTATTTTTGTTTTTGAATAGTATAGTCTATGTAAGTGTTATATAGTAAGTGTTTATCCCAGCTCTCTTTTGAAATTTTTATAGCTAGTTCTTGTTCCCAGTCTCTTCTAATACCATCAGTTGTAGGTATTTCTATATTTAAAATAGTGTTGTATAAGTATGACATTAGGTTTGCTGATTCGGCCTTTGTCTTCATTGCTTCAGCCAGTAAGTCTGGAGGCATGTTATGATAGTCTTTTTTGTATTTTTTCAGATAGTCACACAATTGAAGATATTTAAATATTGATTATTTCTCAAATTATATTTCAGTTGTAATTGTTGAAATGATAATAATTTTCCGAATTCATACAAGTCTCCGAGCGTTTTGATTCCTATTCTTTCCCATTGTGTAAATGTTTTATCTATAGTAGAAGGTTTAAACGACGGATTATTGACTATTGGCATTAAAAGAGATAGATTTCTTAATTTTAGATTCTGTTTTATTTGTTTCCAAGTTCTAATTGCGCTATGTATGATTGGATTTCTATTGTAATTTTTGTTATTCAGATTCATTGGTGAAAGGAGAGTCGCTCCTATATTACACGGAGAGCAGTCCTCTCTCTCCATTACAATCCAGTCCACCTGCTGGGCAGAATTGTCCAGCAGGTGAATCATATTTTTAATATTTACTGCCCAATTATAGTACATAAAGTTAGGGAGCGCTAGACCACCCAGCTCTTTGGGTTTACTAAGGTGTGTTCTTTGTATTCTGTGGGATTTATAGTCCCATATAAAATTTGTAATGTCTGAGTCCAGTTTTTTGAAAAACTTTTTTGGAAGATATATAGGTATTGATTGAAATAGATATAGGATTTGTGGTAGAAAGATCATTTATATAGCATTTATTCGACCTATTAATGACATCGGGAGCGTTTTCCAGAATTTGATTAGACTATTTAGTTTCTTAAGTAAGGGACTATAATTGGCATTACACATAGCATGATAGTTTCTAGTAATTTAAATTCCCAAATATTTAAATTTTTCTGTGGCTATTTTAAAGGGGAATTGTTGTGTTGAGTCTTTCGGTTTTATCGACATCATTTCACTTTTGTTCCAGTTTATTCTGTATCCTGAGAAAGATCCAAAGTCCTCAATTAGATTTAGTATATTTGGTATACTAATTTGGGGTTTTGTGATGTACAGTAGTACATCGTCTGCATATAAAGATATTATGTTATTTGAATATTTTGTATTATAACCGTAAATACCCGGGTGTGTTCGGATTTTTTCAGCTAAAGGTTCAATTACCAGAGCAAATAACAGCAGTGATAATGAACATCCTTGTCTATTGCCCCTTGATAATTGGAATTTTGTAGATAGTATATTATTAGTTAATATTCTAGCCGTAGGTTTGTTATATAATAATTTTATCCATGCGATGAAGTTCTCTCCCATTTGAAAGTTTTGCAATACTTTAATCATATAATCCCAATCTACTTGATCAAATGCTTTTTCTGAGTCCAATGAAATGATTGATAACTCTTGTTCTTGAGGTTTGTGTGAATGCATTATGTTAAGCAGACGTCTCAGGTTATTAAATGAGTGTCTCTTGGGTATAAATCCCGTTTGATCCTTGTTTATTAATTTACTAACATATTTACTTAGTCTTCTAGCTAGTGTTTTCGCTAATATTTTTTGATCCGTATTTAACAGTGCAATAGTTCTATATGAGCCTGGTTCTTCTATGTCTTTATCTTTTTAAAGTATTAATGTAATCGTTGATTCTGCTAGTGTTTCAGGTAGGATTTGTTCTTTAAAAGCGTATGTATACATTTTCTGTAAACGTGGTGTAACTATGTCATAAAAACATTTATAAAATTCGTTACTGAATCCGTCCGGTCCTGGTGTTTTTTTCCATTCTTTAGTGTGTTTATTGTGTCTTCTATCTCCTTAGATGTAATTTGTGCTCCCAGATCCTCTTGTTCCTTCAATTCTAGTTTTGGAAAATTACAATTGTCCAAGAACTTTGAAACTTTATTATTATCTGTTAGCGTTTTGGATGTGTATAAATTCTGGTAAAATTGAGCAAATCTTTTATTGATATAATTGGGTAGTGTTAATAATTCCCCTCTATCTGATTTAATCTTTAAAATTGCGTGGTCTTTTTCCCGTTTTTTCAGTTGGCGTGCCAGAGGTTTGTGGGGTTTATCCCCAAATTCAAAGTGTTCCTGTTTTGTAATTTGGAATAGTCTTATAACTTTCTCTGATAATAACTTATTTAGTTTAAATTTCAATATTAATATTTTATTATGTTTATCCATAGTTGGATCTTTAGCATTATCTATATCTAGTTGTCTGATTTGTTCTTCTAAGTGTCTTTGATCTTTCTTATTCTTTTTGTTTTGAAAAGCTTGGTATGAGATAATGACTCCTCTAATAAATGCTTTGATGGATTCCCATAGTAAAGTGGGCGGTATGTCTGGTGTACCGTTTGTCTCAAAAAATAAGTCCATCTGTTTTTTTAGATATATACTCCCTTGTGGGTCTTTTAAAATTTGCAAGTTAAACCTCCAGAACGATTTATTCATAGACATTCCTTCCAGTTTTAAAAAGAAAGTTAGCGGGGAGTGATCTGAAATCATATTGGTGTGATATTTAGGGTTCATAGTGTAAGGGATTAGTTTTGTATCCACTAGGAAATAATCTATACGTGAGTATGTTTTATGCACCATTGAATAAAACAAGTATTCCCTTCCAGTCGGATTCGCGATCCTCCAAACATCTGTTATATTTGTATTTTTTGTGTATGTATTTAAGAGTTCACTAGTTTTAGATTTCATATTACCTCTTTGTTTCTGCATCAATTTATCTAAGTACGGGTCTAAAACACAGTTGAAGTCTCCTCCAATTATAACATTTTGGTAGTTGAACTCTGCGATTGTATTCAAGATTTTATTGAAAAATTGAGGATTATCAAAATTGGGCGCATATATATTTACCAAGGTGATTGGCGTAGCATGGATCTCTCCTGTAATTATAAGATATCTCCCTTCGTTATCTAATATAATGTTCTTTGATTTAAATGGTATTCCTTTGCGAATAATAATTGCGGTACCTCTGGATTTCGAGGTGTGTGAAAAGTGATATGTTTGGCCTATCCAATTCACCCTCAATCTCATCTGATCTTGGTGTTTAAGATGCGTTTCTTGTAAGAATGTAATGTCCGTGTTGTATGATTTCAACTGAGCTAGTATCTTGCCCCTTTTGATTGGTTCATTAATACCCCTTATGTTCCAGCTACAGAATGTGATTCCTCCCATTTTCTTTTGTTTATCGTCTTGCATTTTCGCTGATTTTAATACCCTTAATTATTATGGTGCATCCATACCTCAGGACTCTGGATATTTGGGGAACGTTTATGTTACTGACTTCCTTTGGTAGATCCCTTTTGCGATTGTCCTTAAAAAAAACCCCACATAGTTGTGACATATTGATAATAAAGAAATTTAAACATAAAAAACATCCCCCCACAATCTATCGACGGTCTCAGCGGTTCCAGTGCCGTGACCCGGGCAAGGCATCGCCTGCTCCGTAATGGCACTCCAGTGCTGTGCCACCGCCGAAGCCGAGGTTCTGGGCGGTCCCCTCAGGAAACGCCGCTCCGGGCCCGCTGGTAGGCCGCGAGGACGGGTCGAAGGTGCTGCTTGGAGGAAAGCCGCCTCTCCGACCAGATAGGGACCCTGAAAAGCAGTTTCCCCCTCCCACCTCCCCACCCCCGGACAGCTGCAGGCTAGGCAGCCATACCCACACAAGACGGCGCCCCCTAGGGGAGTTGGCCTGTTGATCTTGATTGTGAGGGAGCTGGAGGACACAAACAAGGAAGTCTTGCTATGATTAGCAAGGGTTAGAATTAGAATTGGGTTAGGAGGGAGAGATAGATCAACCATGATTGAATGGCAGAGTAGACTGGATGGGTTAAATGACCTCATGATTATACATGTACGGTAAAATTCCTTTCCTCCATGTGGTATAGTAAAAATCTAACTATATATAGGCACAATCATACTTACATACAAGAGTGTAGGAATCGTAGTTTACACAGAGAGTACACAAGACTCGCCTGTTGCACACCAACGTGTATACTTCAGTTTCAGAGCTGTTAAAAATGTAGAGTCTTAACTTGGCCATCAAGTCCCGTTGTCATGGCGATGGAGCTGGGTGGGAGTTGCAGGGATCGGCAATGTTGTCGATATTCTCCACCACTTCTCCGCAAAGGTCGCGTCTGATCCACGCGCTAGGCCTCTTAAGAGTGGTGCCCGATCTAATCTAACCCCAGGGCACCTCCCTCAGCCAACCTCAGAATGCCCAGAGCACCTCTGAGGGTGTGGGAGGTGAGCAACACACCCTTCTTCCACCACTGCTGCTTCCTAGAAGGACGTATAGAAACCTTGCAATCAACACTTCATGCATTCATTTTTTTTAATTTCAAAATGGACTTTATTCGAAAAATAAATATATACATTACATAATCCTTACAAAACTCCATCCGGCATTCTTGGAGGCTATACATACATTCAAAACTGTTGAAACAAATTACACAATTTTATCCCCACACCTTTGCCACTCATGTGGCCCACTGGCGTGGAATCTCTTCCCTTATTTTTGAGGGGCGTCTTCACCACACCCGGCCCCCCATGTCCAGCAGTGGAAGGACCCTAGACTGTGGTTCTCCCCCACAGAGCCTTGCCGTTGGCTGCACCGAGCTTCAGTGCATCCCACAGCACGTACTCCTGCAGTCTGCAGCGGGCCAGGCGGCAACATTACCTGACGGACATCCCGCTCCGCTGGGATGTCGCCATGACAATGATCCCTGTTATGGGGCATCGTCCTGTGAAGAGCAATTAAGTATAACTGGCCGTTTATCAGAGTGGAAGACTCGCAGTTTGGAGAGGTTTGGTTCTGAGAGGCCACTTTTTCACCTGGAGACTGGGACGAGGGATAAGGTCTCAGGTTGAAGGGGTAAGGTTATTTGGACAAAATGTTGCAAGTCTTTGGACATCCCTGGTGCAGGGAGCTGTTGATGCTGTGGACAGTTTAAGGGCTGGAGCGGTAGTAGATTGACTCTCAGGGAAATGGACGACATGGGATGGTACAGCAGACGGGTTTAGATTTTAGTTTTTTTTAGTTTTTGAGATACAGGGTGAATTATTACAAAAGCCAATTAACCTCCAAACCCGCACGTCTTTGGAATGTTGGAGGAAACTGAAACACCTGGAGAAAACCCACACGGTCACGCGAAGAACGTAAACCTCCACACAGACAGCACTCGTAGTCCAGATCGAATCCAGGTCTCTGATGTTGTACGCCAGCAACGTTACCGCTGCGCCACCTTTCTTGAGGCAGTGGGTCTGCAGCTGCGAGAGGTGGAGTGAGACCATGGGGCTGTATCATTTACTCTTGCTCTCATCCATTCTGATCTGACTTTGGGAAGATGTTGGATTGCTTCAGTGGTTAAATTAAAATAAGGTGTCAGATCCCAATTCCAGCTCCCACAAAGGAAAACCGGCCTTGAAATGCCAACCAGCCACAGGTTTAATGGGCTGAATGGTCGATTTCAGCCAGATCTGAAGAAGGGTACCAACCTGGAACGTCACCTGTCCATTTTCTCCAGAGATGCTGACCTCCTGACCTGCTGAGTTTGCAGACAGAAACAGGTGAATTGATCATGGGGAACAAGGACATGGCAGACCAATTGAATAACTACTTTGGTTCTGTCTTCACTAAGGAAGACATAAATAATCTGCCGGAAATAGCAGGGGCCGGGGGTCAAATGAGATGGAAGAACTTAGTGCAATTCAGGTTCGCCGGGAAGTGGTGTTAGGTTAATTGAATGGTTTAAAGGCCGATACATTCCCAGGGCCAGATAGGCTGCATCCCAGAGTATTAAGGAAATAGCCCCAGAAATAGTGGATGCATTCGTGATAAATTTTCAAAACTCTTTAGATTCTGGAGTTGTTCCTGAGGATTGGAGGGTAGCTAATGTAACCCCACTTTTTAAAAAGAGGGAGAGAGAAAACAGGGAATTACAGACCAGTTAGTCTAACATCGGTAGTGAGGAAACTGCTAGAGTCAGTTATTAAAGATGGGATAGGAGCACATTTGGAAAGTGGTGAAATCATTGGACAAAGCCAGCATGGATTTATGAAAGGTAAATCATTTCTGACGAAGCTTATAGAATTTTTCGAGGATGGGGGGCAGTGCTGAGGAACTGGTGTACGGGGCAGGGATTTAGATTCTTAGATAACTGGGATCTGTTTTGGAGTAAGGGAGAACTGCACAAAAGGGACGGATTGCATCTTAACAGGTGGGGGACCAGCATTCTGGCAGGCAGGTTTGCCACTGCTGCACGGGTGGTTTTAAACTAAATAAGGGGGGTGGGGTGTCGAATGGGATAGTTGAGGATGGAGTTAAAGGGAAAGGGTTTCTTAAATGTGTGAGCGTAGAGACAGAGGGGTGTAAAATGAGGGTAGAAGCAATAGGTAGCAAGGTGAAAAGTAAAAGTGGCAGGCAGACAAATCCAGGGCAAAAATCAAACAGGGCCACTTTTCAACATAAGTCCAGTTAGTCTAACGTCGGTAGTGGGGAAACTGCTAGAATCAGTTATTAAAGATGGGATAGCAGCACATTTGGAAAGTGGTGAAATCATTGGACAAAGTCAGCATGGATTTATGAAAGGTAAATCATTTCTGACGAAGCTTATAGAATTTTTCGAGGATGTAACTAGTAGAGTGGATAAGGGAGAACCAGTGGATGTGTTATACCTGGACTTTCTGAAGGCTTTCGACAAGGTCCCACATAAGAGATTAGTATACAAACTTAAAGCACACGGTATTGGGGGTTCAGTATTGATGTGGATAGAGAACTGGCTGGCAGACAGGAAGCAAAGAGTAGGAGTAAACGGATCCTTTTCAAAATGGCAGGCAGTGACTAGTGGGGTATCGCAAGGCTCGATGCTGGGACCCCAGCTATTTACAATATATATTAATGATTTGGACGAGAGAATTGAATGCAACATCTCCAAGTTTGCGGAAGACACGAAGCTGGGGGGCAGTGCTAGCTGTTAGGAGGCTGCAAGGTGACTTGGATAGGCTGGGTGAGTGGGCAAATGCATGGAAGATGCGTATAATGTGGATAAATGTGAGGTTGTCCACTTTGTTGGCAAAAACAGGAAAGTAGACTATTATCTGAATGGTGGCCGATTAGGAAAAGGGGAGATGCAACGAGACGTGGGTGTCATGGTACACCAGTCATTGAAAGTAGGCATGCAGGTGCAGCAGGCAGTGAAGAAAGCGAATGGTATGTTAGCATTCATAGCAAAAGGATTTGAGTATAGGAGCAGGGAGCTTCTACTGCAGTTGTACAGGGTCTTGGTGAGACCACACCTGGAGTATTGCACACAGTTTTGGTCTCCTAATCTGAGGAAAGACATTCTTGCCATAGAGGGAGTACAGAGAAGGTTCACCAGACTGGTTCCTGGGATGTCAGGACGTTCTTATGAAGAAAGACTGGATAGACTCGGCTTGTACTCGCTTGAATTTAGAAGATTGAGGGGGGATCTTATAGAAACTTACAAAATTCTTAAGGGGTTGGACAGGCTAGATGCAGGAAGATTGTTCCCGATGTTGGGGAAGTCCAGAACAAGGGGCACAGTTTAAGAATAAGGGGGAAATCTTTTAGGACCGAGGTGAGAAAACCCTTTTTCACACAGAGAGTGGTGAATCTCTGGAATTCTCTGCCACAGAAGGTAGTTGAGGCCAGTTCATTGGCTATATTTAAGAGGGAGTTAGATGTGGCCCTTGTGGCTAAAGGGATCAGGGGGTATGGAGAGAAGGCAGGTACGGGATACTGAGTTGGATGATCAGCCATGATCATATTGAATGGCAGGCTCGATGGGCCGAATGGCCTACTCCTGCACATATTTTCTATGTTTCTATGATTCTATGTTATTCCAGCATTTTGTGTCCATTTTTGATCTCAACCAGCATCTGCAGCTCAGGGTAGCATGGTGGTGCAGTGGTAGAGAGCTGCCTTACAGAGCTGGAGACCCGGGTTCGATCCTGATAAAGGATGCTGTCTGTGTGGAGTTTTATATTCTCCCTGTGACCTGCGTGGGTTTCCTCCAGGAGCTCCGATATCCCCCTACATTCCAAAGACACGTGAGTTTGTAGGTTAATTGGCTTCTGTAAGTTGAATATTGTCCCTGGTGCGTAGGATGGTGCTAACGTATGGAGTGATCATTGGCCGGCACCGATCCGGTGGGCCTGTTTCCACGCTGTTTCTCTAAAGCCTAAAGTGTAAAGTTCCTTTTTATTCCACTATTCCTGTATTACATTATCAGAGAGATGTGACATATGGGATCTAGCTGCAGTCAGTCACCCAGTTAGAAATCCCCCAGGGAAGGTACAGGTCTCTACACATGTATAATAATATTTGTGTAAAAAGAGTTTGTGGTCAAATGTTTAAGGTCTTGATCCTTGTTGACACCTTCGCATGGCCCCCGTTACTGCCAGCTACATCACCTGGTCTCATTCAGCAAAAGGCAACAAGCATCAAGGCCCACAAAGCCTTCTGGTGAAAGGGTTATTGCACTCCTGCCGTTGCCCGCTGCGTTCCCTTATGTCTGTGCTAATCCAGGTTTTGCACAGTTTCCACATGTTGCAAGTAAATCCCTTTGGTTATGGTCGGAATCTGTGAAACGGCTACTTGATTAATGGGCAATAATTTGGCATGGAAACATGTTTGAAGGAGTGAGGCCAGACCACATTCACCAATTCCTGGGTTCTCAATATTGGAAGCACATGGTCTAAATGTAGCATAATCTGGAGGACAACCTGGATTAATAGTTTAGAGTTTTGTCACATGTAGTACCAATGAAGAGTGAAAAGATTTTTGTTGCATTCTATTCAGTCAGCGGAAAGACTGTACATCGAGCCGTCAACACTGTCGAGATAGAGGTTTAAAAAAGTGGAGAGATTGTAATGAATGATTGCAGATCGCCTTCTGTGAACATCACCCAGAGAGACGCAGGGCTCGTGAGTGTGTGTATGTGTGTGTGTATGTGTGTTACTGTGAGTGTGTGTGTGCATATGTGTGCATGTGTGTGTACGTGTATATGTGTGTGAGTGTGTGTGCATATGTGTGCGTGTGTGTGAGTATGTGTGAGTGTGCGTGTGTGTGTCAGCGTGTGTGTGTGTATGTGCGTGTGCATGTGCATGTGACTGTGAGTGTGAGTGTGGGTGTGTGTGCGTGTGTATGTGTGGGGTTGATACAGTGTGTGTGAGGGACAAGTCCCCCAGTGAGGGTCAATATGTGTGCATGTGTGTGCATGTGTGTGCATGTGTCTGTGTGTAAGTGTGTAACTGTGTGTAACCATTGGGCACATTAATAGTGACAATTTTATTGTAAACACCATTTGTGTTCTTCATTTGAAACAGCAAGCACTTGCTAAATGTTCCAAAGTTGTGATTTTTTTGGTACATAAGTTTGAGCAATGTACAAACTTTCAGTCAGAACAGTTAATTACTTATTTGCTGAGGACTCAATATTCCATCCCCCAAATGGAAATCTGGACTTTTATATTCTGGACAGTTTTGAGTTGGAATCCAATTTAATCCCATTTGGATGAAAGATGTTGATGTTCAACAAAGAGCCAGTTCATTAATTAAGCATTGCAGTAACATGGCTTTAGTTGGCTCAGAAACTCTACACTTCAGTAACTGGCTATCCAAAAAGACAGAAAAATAAGGAAACTTCAATGACCTTGAATCGGAGCCAGAACTAATTATCAATTCCAGAAATCGCCACCGATGCATATTCTTACACAAGCACGGGACAATATGAATGTTGTCACAAGACACTTGAGCTAAACATGTGCTGGAGTAACTCAGCGGGTCAGGCAGCGTCCATGGACAGGCAACGTAGAGGGGAGAGTGGGATAAAAATTGCCTATCCATTCCCTCCACAGAGACTGCCTTATCTGCCAGTTACTCCAGCACTTTGTGTTCTGTAAAATGAATCCTGTGTTGTTTTATACAAAAAACAAGTTTGGGAATGTTTGAGTAATTACTGGAAGCATAGAGCTGGACAGATGGTGGAGTTACTGCCTCACAGTGCCAGAGACTAAACAGATGGTGGAGTTACTGCCTCACAGTGCCAGAGACACAGGTTCAATCCTGATCTTGGGTGCCGTCTTTGTCAAATTTCCACAATCTCCCTGTGACTGCATGGTTTTCCTCCAGGTGCTCCAGTTTCCTCCTACATCCCAAAGACATGTGAGCTTGTAGGTTAATTAACCCTCTGTAAATTGTCCAAAGTTTGTAGTGAATGGATGTGAAAGTGGGATAACAGAACTGATGTGAACAGGGGATCAGCATGGACTCTGTTTTCATGCAGTGTCTTTCAATCAAGAGATTTCTGAGGCTCTGTCTTTGAAGATAAACTTTCAGAACTTACAGCTATATTTTCAGCAACAAGAAATAAAATTGGACTCCTGCCACATGCAGAAGTTTTCGGATGACGCTGCAATGGTGGGCTTCATCAATGAGGAGAGGGAAGCTGAATACAGAGGTGTAGTCAACGACTTTGTTGAGTGGTGTGGGCTGAATCACCTGCAGCTCAACACTGATAAGACTAAGGAGTTAGTGGTGGAATTTAGGAGGAGAGGAACACCCTGTCTCCTGTCTCCATCAAGGGTGTGGGTGTGCAGTTTACCAGGGAGTACAAATACCTTGGAGTGTACCTGGACAGTAAACTGGACTGGTCCAGGAACGCTGAGGCCCTGTATAAGAAGGGACAGAGCCATCTCTACTTCCTGAGGAGGCTCCACTCTTTCAACGTCTGCAGTAAGATGCTGCAGGTATTCTACCAATTGGTGGTGGCCAGTTCCATCTTCTTCACTGTGGTGTGCTGGGCCAGCAGGGCGAACGCCGTGGACACCAATTTACTAGAATGTTGCCTGGGTTTCAGCAACTAAGTTACAGAGAAAGGTTGAACAAGTTAGGGCTTTATTCTTTGGAGCGCAGAAGGTTAAGGGGGGACTTGATAGAGGTTTTTAAAATGATGAGAGGGATAGACAGAGTTGACGTGGAAAAGCTTTTCCCACTGAGAGTAGGGAAGATTCAAACAAGGGGACATGACTTGAGAATTAAGGGACTGAAGTTTAGGGGTAACATGAGGGGGAACTTCTTTACTCAGAGAGTGGTAGCTGTGTGGAATGAGCTTCCAGTGAAGGTGGTGGAGGCAGGTTCGTTTTTATCATTTAAAAATAAATTGGATAGTTATATGGATGGGAAAGGAATGGAGGGTTATGGTCTGAGCGCAGGTATATGGGACTAGGGGAGATTATGTGTTCGGCACGGACTAGAAGGGTCGAGATGGCCTGTTTCCGTGCTGTAATTGTTATATGGTTATATGGTTATATTATAATTAACAAGCTGATCAGGAAGGCTGACTCTGTCCTGGGGGTGGAGTTGGATTCACTAGAGATGGTTTTGGAGGGGTGGATGCTCCTCAAACTGTGAAGCATCTTGGACAATCCAGCTCGCCCCCTCCATGTCCAACTGGTCAACATGAGGAGTACCAGCAACAGACTGCTTCCACCAATATGCAGCACAGAACACCACAGGAGATCCTTTTTCCCTATGGCTATCAAACTGTACAACTCCTCCCCCTTCTGTCGAGATTCGCTTGAAATAATGTGAATGTACTAAACTAGCTTTTCCCCTCATGACCATTGCTCTCTATTGAAGCAGAGAGATGAGTGTGGAGTTGGCATGAAATGCTGGGTGATTCTGGGAATTGAGACTGAGGAAAGCTTCAGTCTATAAAGGTGGAAGTTAGGGACAATACAGGACCATGGACAGCAACGTGCTGCTCCAGAATAGTCCTCAACTAGAACTTGAGCAAAGCTAAACAGACCACACCTTTGTTCCACCATGCTATTGGAAGAGGGATGGATTCTACCTCTGTTTGTCTGTGTTTGATCCAAATGTTTCAATGGACGCAACTTCCACAGTTTCCTGGTGAGAGAGTTTCTGATTCCTTTAACTATGCACAGGTCCCGGATTTTATTCCTGAATGGCCTAACTATTGTTTACATATAGTACCCCCAGCTCTGGATAGTCCAGCATTTGTTATCCATTTGAATCTACATGTACACCTTGATTTATGATTTTTCATGTCATTCAATTGAGTCAAATCTAATCTACACAAAATGCTGGAGTAACTCAGCAGGACAGGCAGCATTTTTGGAGATTAGGAATGGGTGATGTTTCGGGTCGAGACCCTTCTTCAATCTGAGAGACAGCGGTGGAGGGTCAGAGCGGTGGGGGCTTGAGTCGGGCACGGGGCTTGTTCTCGCGGAGACCCAGGACCGTTGGAGACAGCGGTGGAGGGTCAGAGCGGTGGGGGCTTGAGTCGGGCACGGGGCTTGTTCTCGCGGAGACCCAGGACCGTTGGAGACAGCGGTGGAGGGTCAGAGCGGTGGGGGCTTGAGTCGGGCACGGGGCTTGTTCTCGCGGAGACCCAGGACCGTTGGAGACAGCGGTGGAGGGTCAGAGCGGTGGGGGCTTGAGTCGGGCACGGGGCTTGTTCTCGCGGAGACCCAGGACCGTTGGAGACAGCGGTGGAGGGTCAGAGCTTACCAAATCCCGTAACGTTCCACACTCCATAGGGAGGGTTTCTGGGGAAGCCGCTGATTGGTGGGAGCAGACTAGAGGAAGCAGCTGATTGGGTGCAACCTCAGGTTAGCATTTCTGCTTTTTGGTTAAAGGTACAGTGATTTAGTAAGGGTACAGTGAGCTAAGGGAGGCTAGGGAATACTGTGTACAGTTCTGGGGTCCATACTTAAGAAAGGATGTACTAGCCCTGGAGGCAGTGCAGCGAAGGTTTACAAGATTAATTCCTGCAATGAGGGGATTGACATATGAGGAAAGGTTGAGTAAGCTGGGACTCTACTCTTTGGAGTTTAGAAGAATGAGAGGCGATCTCATTGAAACGTATAAGATCGTGAGGGGCCTTGATCGGGTGGATGCACCGAGGATGTTCCCAATGATCGGGGAGGCTAGAACTAGGGGACATAGTTGCAGAGTGAGGGGGGGCTCTTTTAAAACTGAGATGAGGAAGAACTTCTTCACCCAGAGGGTGGTTAGTTTGTGGAATTCACTGCCCCAGGGAGCAGTGGAAGCAGAAACGTTAAATTTATTTAAGTCAAAAATAGATGGTTTTTTAGCTGCCAAGGGGATAAGGGGCTACGGGGAGAGGGCAGGGATATGGACCTAGGTATGGTTAGTATAGTAGACCTGAGTGATCTCCTGGACAAGTGTCGATCGCCTGGATTGGGGTCGGAGAGGAATTTCCCGGATTTTTTTCCCGAATTGGACCTGGGTTTTTATCCGGTTTTTTGCCTCCCCCAGGAGATCACGCGGTTCTTGGGGTGGAGAGGGGTGATAGCGGTATAGAGGGGAGGGTAGTGTCTTGTGTTCTGTGTCTTGTGTCTACTGTTTGTGGGTAAGTGTGTCTGTTTAGTGTTCAGCCATGAGTGAATGGCGGTGCGGGCTCGACGGACCTGATGGTCTACTCTCGCACCTACTTTCTATGATTCTATGATTCTATGATTACCCATTCCTTCTTTCCAGAGATGCTGCCTGTCCTGCTGATTTACTCCAGCATTTTGTGTCTATGTTTGGTATAAACAAGCATCTGCAGTTCCTTCCTACACTAATATTCACACTCAGGTTATCTTCATATTCTTTAATCCCACATAGAAACATAGAAACATAGAAAATAGGTGCAGGAGTAGGCCATTCGGCCCTTCGAGCCTGCACTGCCATTCAATATGATCATGGCTGATCATCCAACTCAGTATCTTGTACCTGCCTTCTCTTCATACCCCCTGATCCCTTTAGCCACAAGGGCCACATCTAACTCCCTCTTAAATATAGCCAATGAACTGGCCTCAACTACCTTCTGTGGCAGAGAATTCCAGAGATTCACCACTCTCTGTGTGAAAAATGTTTTCCTCATCTCGGTCCTAAAAGATTTCCTTCCCCCTTATCCTTAAACTGTGACCCCACATAGATCACAATAATCTAGATAATCTCCCCCAGCAATATTATGGAAGTGTAACTTTCTCCCCCTCAGCGTTGATAAGTTGAGGCCAATATTCAATGAGCTTTTTACTGATCTACAGGCTTATAGGGGATGACAGAGAAAGAGGTTGAGGTTGGTTGAAGAATAGCATATTGCAGTTAAAAATCATAGACCCGGTGACCATGGATGGACAATGTTGAAACGCCAGTGAGTGAGATAAGATCCGTGTTGGAACTGGCTAATCAGACCAGAAAACCTTCAGAAGAGGAAAAGGCGTATGACTGGGTTGGGAATGTTTGAGTTTGAGTTTGAGTCTGAGTTTAGTTTATTGTCACATGAACTGAGGTACAGTGAAAACCTTTTGTTGCGTACTAACCAGTCAGTGGAAAGACAATACATGATTACAATCGAGCCAGTTACAATGTATATACATACATGATATACAGTGTACAAATGCCATCATGCTACAAAAGCTTTTCACTGTACCTCAGTTCATGTGACAATAAACTAAACTCATCATCAAATGATCTCTATGTACAGATGCATGATAAAGAGAATAACATGAATAATGTTTCGGGCAACATAAAGTCTGGTAAAGTCTGCTCAATCTGGTAAAGTCTGGTAAAGTCTGAGGATCTCCAATAAGGTAGATAGTAGGTCAGGACTGCTCTCTAGTTGTTGATAGGATGGTTCAGTTGCCTGATAGCAGCTGGGAAGGCACTGCCCCATAATCTGAAGGTGTACGTTTTCACACTTCCATACCTCTTGCCTGATCGGAGAAGGAGTGACCGAGGTACGACTTGTCCTTGAGTATTCCAGTGGCCTTGCAGAGACAGCGTGAGGTATAATTGAAGTCAATGGAAGGGAGGTTGGTTTATGTCATAGTCTGGGCTGCATTCACAATTGTGGTCTTGGATGGAGCTCAAACCAAGCTGTGATGCATCCTGGCATCTGTAGACATTGGTGAGAGTTGTTGGGGGCATTCCAAACTAACAAAGCCTTCTAAGGAAATAGAGGCATTGATGTGCCTTCTTGGCCATTGTTTCAGCATGGGTGGTCCAGGACAAGTTGCTGGTGAAATTTACTTCCAGGAATTTGAGGTTTTCAACCATCCCTACTTTGGCACCATCAATGCAAACTGGGTTTTGTGTACCGCTTCGCTTCCTGAAGTCGATCACTATCTCTTTTGTCTTGCTGACATTGAGATAAAGGTTGTGTCTCGATGCCAGGTCATGATGTTCTCAATCTCCTTCCTGTACTCCATCTCATCATTTACAGACGACACCACCATTGTGGGCCGGATATCAAATAATGATGAGACATAGTGATCAACTTCAGGTGCATGTCTGGAGAGAAAGAATGGGGGATGTTTCGGGTTGAGACCCTTCTTCAGACTGAAAGACATTTTGGGCAAGTCCCTTCTTCAGACTAAAAGTGTGAAATACTAATGTATCCACTGGATATATTACTCCAATTCTAGCCACACCAATGTATTTCTGTTTTATTTTCGCTGTTGTAAGAGTTTATACAACAGCTACCTCTGTATTAATCATGGTGTGCAATGAATATTATGAAAGGATATTATAAAGGAGGTCTTTATTCATGTTATATTGGGAAACGTTACTGCACACATCGTAAATTGCATGTGTGAGGAAAGAAAGGCTTAATTGGAATTTGCATAATTGCCCACTTTCATTGTGAAGCCCCTGCTATCTCTGCACTGAGCCTGTGAGTGGGTTTGTCTCTTGGGGTGACACTAGGGTTCAGGGCACAGTCACTGCATATTGTGGGTGCTTTGAAGATGCATTCACTCTCGGTTTCACCTATGGCACTGCTTCACATGGGAAGAACTCCATTAAAACCCTTTTATTAAATTTTTAAAACCCTCTAATTATCAATTTAAATTGGTTTGAAGAGTAGAAATAATTTAATTAGAAAGTCAGATTTCTAAAAGCGAGCATTATATTAACCATTTTGTCTGGGGAACTTTGCTACTTGCTTCATATATTTGTAAACAGAAAGCAATCTGCACAAATATACAAATCTTTTTCTGACAACTGGATTCAAAAGAGTTATGAATATAGATTTTACACAAATTAAGAAATATTCTGAACATTCAGCTGGTGGTAAGTGCAGAAGCTAGAAGTTCTCTGCATACAATTACTGCTGTGATCCCAAACTAGGGCCATCATTGATTGATAGTTTCAACAACTAAGTTACAGAGAAAGGTTGAATAAGTTAGGTCTTTATTCTCTGGAGCGCAGAAGGTTAAGGGGGGACTTGATAGAGGTCTTTAAAATGATGAGAGGGATAGACAGAGTTGATGTGGACAAGCTTTTCCCTTTGAGAATAGGGAAGATTCAAACGAGAGGACATGACTTCAGAATTAAGGGACAGAAGTTTAGGGGTAACATGAGGGGGAACTTCTTTACTCAGAGAGTGGTAGCGGTGTGGAATGAGCTTCCAGTAGAAGTGGTGGAGGCAGGTTCGTTGGTATCATTTAAAAATAAATTGGATAGGCATATGGATGAGAAGGGAATGGAGGGTTATGGTATGAGTGCAGGCAGGTGGGACTAAGGGAAAAAAGTTGTTCGGCACGAACTTGTAGGGCCGAGATGGCCTGCTTCCGTGCTGTAATTGTTATATGGTTATATGGTTATATGGTTATTGAGAGGGAGCCAGGCGACACGTATGTGAATGTGGCTTCCATTGGGGAGAACACAGACATGATGAAAAATATGAACAGACTGCAAACCTCTCGCATTTAACATTGGGACAGAGGCTGGCGTTCAACTGTGGCTGCATCTTCAATGGAATAGACCAGGTAGTACCAGTCACATTGAGCCCCATGTCAGGACTGGTACATACACAACCCCACTAGTGGGTGGGACCAGGCTCAGTGCCTCCGTTCTGCAGCTCATGAGGAGTATGTGCTTTCCCCAATCCCTCCATTGTTTAACCATTCTTCATAGAAGGGTCTTGACCCGGAACGTCAGCCATTCCTTCTCTGCAGAGATGTTGCCTGTCCCGCTGAGTTACTCCAGCTTTTTGTGTCTATCTTCGGTTTAATCCAGCATCTGCAGTTCTTTCTTATACAATCCTGATACGTTCACTGGCTGAACACCCTCTGGATTAAACTGCAACACAGCTGAACCAGCCTGTGTCATAAGGTCATAAGTGATAGTAACAGAATAAGGCCATTAGGCCCAGCAAGTCTACTCTTCCATTCAATCATGGCTGATCTATCTCTCCTTCCTATCCCCATTCTCCTGCCTTCACCCCATAACTCCTGACACCTGTCTCTGCCTTATATCAATTACCTCATACATTTGATACTGGAGACTAGGATAGTTACTAACTGGTAAATCTCATGGGTCTATTAGGGGGAAAGCATGCCCCTTATTTTCATAGACTTAGTGTAGAGACCATCACAGAGTACAGGATAGGAACAGGCCTTTTGGCCCACAATGTTTATGCTGAATATGATGCCAAGCTAAGCTATTTTCATCTGCCTGCAATTGTTTCACATTCTTTCATTCCCTGCATATCCCTATGCCCATCTAAAAGCCTCTCAAACACCACTATCATATTTGGCTCAAAGTGCAAATGACCAGGAGCTGAATGCTTGGAATGCTTGGGTTGGAATTCTTCTTGGTAACACAGCATTCAGTCAGCATGATGTCCTGTCCAACTGAAGATTGTAAAAGGCCCTCCCATATTTTGAGAGGTGGGGGACAATCCCCCCCATGTTTTGTAATCTGGATTTTGAAGTTCAGTGAAAAAAAATCTATTAAAATCTCCACTTTCCACGAGACAATGGGGGTGTCACTGTTAAGCGCTTGTTAAATGTCTCTATTAACATCGTATTAACACGATGTGTCACCAATTGTGTTTTGAACTACTGAAGGTATTCACGGAGAATTTCTTAAAGCTGTCTGATGCGGGTACAGTTACCATTTGAACTAATTGGATGTATTGGTGGATGGGAAAGATTTAAACGGGTGTTGGATTTAAATGGGTCAGGTCATTAAGGGCTCCGGTCGAACGAGTTTCCTGGCTGGCTTGCAGGCAAGTCGCTCATTCACGGCCACTCACGTTATTTAGTATGTTTTTCCCATCTCTCTCTCTCTCTCCCCCCCTCCAAGGTTAGTTCTTCTGTTTGTCTTTATTTGCTTCAGTTTTACTTGTTTAAGTATTATTTATCAGATAGTAGCTTTTGAAAGATTCAAGTGGGTATCAGACGCTTTCTAAGGACTGAATCGGCCCGTTCCTGGGGCCTTTCATCACCCGGCGCGACTTAAAATCAAACTGCTACATTGAGGTGATCGAGGCTCCCGATGTTGAAGCCCCTGCCTGCTGATTTTAAGCCGCGCCAGGCGATGAAAGGCCCCGCGAACAGTCCAATTCAAGCCCCACGATTCAGGGCAGACGAAGCTGCTGTTGCTAGAGTTCGGAGTCGGTCACCAACCAGGTCAGCTCCCGATGTTACCGTCCACAGGGCCCATGGCCGAAGCCTCCGAAGCCTCGAGTGTGTGTGCGTGTGCGCGTGGCCACCAAGAAATTTGGCCCCCAAATTGTGTCCCCCCCCCCATGTCTTGATAGCGATTTCCGCCCCTTCTAAAGGGCCTGTTCCTTTGTTCCTGTTGTATGTTCCATGCTCCATTGTAGAATACAGGCTGCCTCTGAACAATGTTGATATTGTTGTACAATTATCTTTTTGGTAGTCTTTCTCTATTTCACGGGACTGAATGGTTTTACTAACTGATGCTTTTGTCATTGGTTTATGGTTTTTAGCTGCCGCTGTTCTTTGAGCGGAGAAGATCTGAACAGACAGTGGTCAGAGCCAACTCCTGACCTCCAGCCAACTATTTATCACACAAAGGGACTCCTGAGCTACATGAAGAGCATTGGCAAAACCCCGCTGGTGAGTGTCTGTCTCGGGGGAAGAGTCTGAGAAACCAAAAGGTTGAGAAGCACAGAATTCACTGGAACTAACGTGTTCCATCTATATCTGTGAAACACAAAGTTCAACTCATTGAGTCACACAGCATAGAAAATACCAAGTTATCTATGTTTGGAATTATAGGCAATTGCAACGACCATCTCGGTTCAATTGACTTTGAACTTGATTTGCTGCACTGTCCCATTCCAACAATACAGTAAACCCTTGTTTTTATCGACCTCTATATAATGGATTTTGGTTACAGCGGATGGACCTACTGACCTTGTACTGACCATTGCCAGGCTGGGCAGGCAACCCCACCCCGGCCCATGCTGCCTATAGGGCCACCTGACGGTGTACCAACCCTGACCGCTGCCACCCACACTACCACTCACACCCCCATCCCCATCCCCACCCCCACGCTCGCCCCCACACCCACCACCACTCCCACCCCCATCCCCACCCCCACCCCCACCCCCACCCCCACCCACACGCCCCATGTTTACATAAAACCTCCTGATTTTTGTTTTGATTTGGTTTGCACCAGGTTTACTGTGACTACCATGGACATTCAAGGAAGAAGAATTCGTTCATGTATGGATGTAGTGTGAAGGAGACACTGTGGCAATCTGAGTCCAGTATTGACACAGCAACTCTGAAGGAAGACATTGGCTATCGAGTGAGTGCCACCCTGATATATTCCCGTACATTGAGCCTGCTGCAACTTTCCCTCTTTGTGGCCAATAATTTACCCTTCTCAAGAAATGTTCCTGTGTGTGAAGATACAGAATCATTGCTATTCATTCTTAAACTTACACAACTATTGAGTTTAGTTTATTGCCATGTTTACTGAGATACAGTGTTTTGTTGCATGCTAACCAGTCAGCGGAAAGGCAATACATGATTACAATTGAACCATTCGCATTGTACAGCTACATGACAAAGGGAATAATGTTGGGTGCAAGATAAAGCCATTAGAGTCCAATGAAAGTTTCAGGGTCTCCAATGAGATACAGTAGCTAGTAGTACAAGACCACCCACAAAAATGTTCAGGAGAGTTATCTTAAGCAGTATGTGGAGGCCCCCCACACGTGAAATTGGGAAGGCAAGTTAATGAAGTGTGTGTGGAGGAGTCTTTTATGAACAGTGACCACAGTACGATTAGGTTTAAGATAGTTATGGATAGGGACGGAGAGAGTCCACGTGTTAAAATGCTCAACTGGGTTAAGGCCAACTTTGAAGGTATGAGAGAAGGTCTCGCTCAAGTTGGCTGGAGCAGATTATTAGAGGGGAAAGGAACATCGGCCAAGTGGGATGTTTTTAAGTGTACTGAAGAAAGCTCAGGAGACGAGAGAAATTGAGACGTTAGTCCGGACAGGTATGGGCAGCTGGGGTCAAATGCATCCCTGGTGGAGTTTCGGGAACTAAGGAGTAAATTAAAAAAGGAAATCAGAAGTGCAAAAAGGAGATAGCTCTGGCCGGTAGCATTAAGGACAATCCCAAAAGATTTGATAAATACATAAGCGGGAAAAGGGTAACTAGAGAGAGAGTGGGACCTCTCAGGAATCGAAGCGATCACCTCTGTGTAGAGCCACAGGAGATGGGCAAGGTCCTCAATAAGTATTTCTCCTCTCTATTTACCGAGGAGAAAGACATTAAGACTGAGGAAATTGGAGCAGTCACTGGAAGTGGCTTGAGAGCAGTCAGGGTGACCGTCGAGGAAGTACTGAAGGTACTGTCGTGTTTGAACGTAGACAAATCTCCAGGGCCGGATCAGATATATCCGAGGACATTGCGGGAGCCCTGGTTGAAATTTACGAATCGTCTTTAAATACAGGAGAGGTGGCGGAAGGAGTTCGACAAGGTTCTGCATGGTAGGCTGCTCTGGAAGGTATATCACATGGGATCCAAGGAGAGATAGCCGAATGAATAGCAAATTGGCTCCATGGAAGGAAGCAGAGGGTTATGGTGGAAGGTTGTTTCTTGGACTGGAGGCATGTGACTAGTGGTGTGCCTCAGGGTTCAGTGCTGTTTATCATCTACATCAATGATTAGGGTGAGAACACACAGGGTAACATTGGCAAATTGCTGATGATACAAAAGTTAGTGGTTTTGCAAATTGTGAAGATGGTTGTGAACGATTGCAGCAGGGTCTGGATCGATTGGCCAGGTGGGCGGAGGAATGGTTGATGGAATTTAATACAGGGAAGTGTGAGGTGTTGCATTTTGGGACGTCGAACAAGGGCAGGACACAGTAAATGGTAGGCCTCTGATTAGTGTTGTGGAGCTGAGGGATCTAGGAGTACTGGTGCATGGTTCCTTGAAGGTCGAGTCGCAGGTACAGTTGATAAGGTGGTCAAAAAGGCTTTTGGCATTTTGGCCATCAGTCAGAGTATTGAGTATAGAAGTTGGGAGGTCATGTTGCAGTTGTAAAAGACGTTGGTGAGGCCCCATTAGAATATTGTGTTCAGTTCTGGGCACCATGTTATAGGAAAAATATTGTCAAGCTTGAAAGGGTTCAGAAAAGATTTACGAGGATGTTTCCAGGACTAGAGGGTGTGAGCTATAGGGAGAGGTTGAGTAGGCTGGGTCTCTATTCCATGGAGCGCAGGGGGATGAGGGGAGATCTTGTAGAGGCGTACAAAATCATGAGAGGAATAGATCGGGTAGATGCACAGAGTCTTTTGCCCAGAGTAGGTGAATCGAGGACCAGCGGACATAGGTTCAAGGTGAAGGGGAAAAGATTTAATAGGAATCTGAGGGGTAACTTTTTCACACAAAGAGTGGTGGGTGTATGGAACAAGCTGCCAGAGGAGGTAGTTGAGGCTGGGACTATCCCATTGTTTAAGAAATAGTTAGACAAGTACATGGATAGGACAGGTTTGGAGGGATATGGACCAAGCGCAGGCAAGTGGGACTAGTGTAGCTGGGGCATGTTGGCCGGTGTGGGCGAGTTTTACTGTAGGGCCTGTTTCCACTATGACTATGACTCTAATTGAGGTTGGGTGGTTGAGTTGCCTGATAACAGCTGGGAAGAAGCTGTCCCTGAATCTGGAGGTGTGTGTTTTCACACTTCTGTACTTTTTACCCAATGGGAGAGGGGTAAAGAGGGTGTGACCAGGTACCATCACATCAGTCACATGGTGAGAGAGGGCTGTGCTTGTCAGTCAAGTATGAGACAGGGCAGTGATACCTGGCCATGGTTAGGACCTGATCATTTTGTTCACCTTCACTGTTATGAGGCGGATTAAAGTACAAACCATTCTGTGACTACACCACCCCTGCATCACTGCAGCTCCACCCCTTGACTATTTGCCAGCTGGAGACCTGGCACCAAGGCTCTACTGTCAACTTGATCTTTCTGCAGTGCGGGTGTGAAAGTTTCAAAATATCTTGCACTGACTCTACAAATCAAGGCAATTCATGAGATGCGGCCAGTGCTTGCTGACTCCTGTTCCAAGTAGTGATTAAATAAAAATTCAATATATTCTGCAATGGGTGTGGTGTAGTCTCAACACATATCTCTCATCTGACCTCTCCCGCGCGTGACTGACGGGCACTGCCATCTCCCACACGCGTGACTGACGGGCACCGCCATCTCCCACACGCATGACTGATGGGCACCACCATCTCCCACACGCATGACTGATGGGCACCGCCATCTCCCATACACGTGACTGATGGGCACCGCCATCTCCCACACGCGTGACTGATGGGCACCGCCATCTCCCACATACATGACTGACAGGCACCGCCATCTCCCACACGTGTGACTGACGGGCACCGCCATCTCCCACACGCATGACTGATGGGCACCGCCATCTCCCACACGCATGACTGATGGGCACCGCCATCTCCCACACGCGTGACTGACGGGCACCGCCATCTCCCACACACGTGACTGATGGGCACCACCATCTCCCACATGCGTGACTGACGGGCACCGCCATCTCCCACACGCGTGACTGCGGGAACATTCCTCTCCCGCACGCATGACTGATGGGCACTGCCCTATCACACACGTGAACAATGGGCACTGCCCTCTCACATTCGTGACTGGTGGGCATTGCCCTCCTCATCACATGACTGCCCCAGGGCAGCCCCGTCTCGTTACTGGGCTGGTGAACACCCACACCTTCTCACTACTTGACTGTTGGGACATTCTCCTCCCCACTCTTCACTGTGTTTTAATGCACTATCTCCTCGCTGGTGCTGCAGCCCTCTCATTGTCAAACATGAGCTTCCCTGGTGTTTTACTGCAAGTACTGAGCCCCTGTAGTTCCAGTGTCCGACATGGTCCACTCAGGTTGTTGTGCTGTCTCCACTTGCCTCCATGGTCCTGTTGACTTCATTTCCCTCTTTTGTTCATCCATTGACAACAACTAACCTTTCACACCCTAACTACCAAAGATGAAAAAGCTGATGGAAATTCATGCTTTGAGAATGGTTTTTATTAAATACCTCTGTGTCAAGTCATTAGAGCAAGTGAGCAGAAATCCTTATTAAACCATCTCACTCATTCTTCACGATGAATGCAAACTGTAAATTGACCCCGTGTCTGCTTGTTCAATGCTGAATTAAATCAGAACATTACTTTAATTTGGTTTATAGATACAGCATGGAAACAGGCCCTTTGGCCCATCGAGTCTGCGCTCACCCCTTCACTAGTTCTATCCAACACACTAGGGCCAATTTGCAGAAGCCAATTAACTTAAAAAACTTTAGAGTGTGTGAGGAAACTGGAGCACCTGGAGAAAACTCACGGTCACAGGGAGAACGTACAAACTCCGTACAGATAGCACACATAGTCAGGATCGAACCTGGGTCTCTGGCGCTGTAAGGCAGCAACTCTACCACTGTGCCACCGTGCTGCCCTATTTTTCATAATATTTCATACCATTTTTTTTCTGCAGGCCATTCCCAGAATTCTGGAGAAGATTTGCCCGACGTTCGCCATCAATCGTTGCTGTTTCTTGGTGCAGAAATCACGGGAATCCACGGCTCGGGTGGTGGTGTGGAGAGAGATCGGCGTTCTCCGCAGTTACACCATGGAGAGCACCTACTGCGGCTGTGATCAGGGCCGGTACAATGTGAGTGAACCTTTCTGGCCGCTTATCCCACCCATTAACGTTGACGGTCACCTGCTCATCAAATGTAGTTTCAGCTGTTTAATGGAATGTGTTAAAGAATGAGCAGAACAAAGCAAGAAAAGTGGAGGGACATTAGGGAGAAGAATCGTAAATTAAATAGGATGCGGACAAATGGAAAGAGAAACAGTGGGAATGAGGAATGTTAATGGTTAAGAGTTATATTAGAATTATGGTTGTAAGGCACAGAGACAACTCATTCAACTCATCCAAGGCGACCAAGATGCCACATCTAACAGTCCCATTTGTCTGTGTTTAGCCAAAATCCCACTAAACCTTTCCTATCCACATACCTGTCTATGTGTCTTTTATATGCTGCTATAGTGCCTGCCTCAACAACCTCCTCTGGCAGTTCATTCCATAAACCCACCACCCTCAGAGAGAAAACGTTGCCCCTCAAGGTCATATTAAATCTTTTCCCCACTCTTCTTAAACCTGTGTCCTTTGTTCTTTGATGTTCCTACCCCGGGAAAATGGCTGTGTGCATTCACCCTGTATCTGCCGCTCATGATCGTATACACCTCTATTGCAACACAGTCTTCTGTGCTTCAAGTTCTAGCCTGCCCAACCGCTCTTTGCAGGTCAGGCCCTCGTGTCTTGGCAACGTTTTTGTAAATCTCTGCACTCTTTCCAGCGTAATAACATCATTCCTATAACAGGTGGCCAAAAGTGAACACATACTCTAAATGCAGTCTCACCAACATATTGTGCAACTGTAACATAACAGCCCACCTTCTATACTCATTACCCTCCAACTGATGAAGCACAATGTGCCAAAAGCGTTCTTTATCCCCTATCTATCTGTGGTACAATTTTCTGAGAACTATACACTTGTACTTCAAGATCCCTCAGCTCCACAACAGAGAGCCTGTGATCAGGGCAAGTACAATGTGAGTGAACAGGTGGCACAGTGGTGCAGCGGGAGAGTTCCTGCCTTACAGCGCTTGCAGCGCCGGAGACCCAGGTTCGATCCCAACTATGGGTGCTGTTTGTTTGGAGTTTGTACGTTCTTCCCGTGACCATGTGAGTTTTCTCCAAGATCTTCGATTTTCTCCCACACTCCAAAAATGTACAGGTTTGTAGGTTAATTGGCTTGGTAAATGTAAATGCAATAATTGGCTCTAGTGTGTGTAGGATAGTGGAAATATGCGGGGATCGCTGGTCGGCGCTGACCCGATCTTAATTTTTTTGTTATGTTATTAAATAGAACAATAATCTGCTCTATTTGGTTGTGGTCAAAGGATAGACATACTAATCCAATCACTTCATGATGGCCATGAGGAACTCATGTTCTGGACTGGAGAGCTCATTTCAGAGATCTATCTTTGGGAATCATTAGATTGAGGGTCCTTTCATTTATCTAAAATAACTTGTTGGATTATTGCAAGGAAGGAAGAGCAGGGGAAATATCCCCAAGGTCCTATGCAAATTTCCTGTTGCATGTTTTAAGACTTTTACGAATTATTTCACTTGGTGTAAAACTGAGGCTTTGAAAAAAGTTTTGTCAATGCTTTTCTTTAGTTTTGATCAAACTCAGTGCAAGGGACATATTTGAACCCTGGAGGAAGGACAGAGAGGAGCTAGGAGATCGAATACTTCAGTCAAACATTTGGAATTGTGTGGAAAGGCTGGATGGAATAACTTGCTTTTCAGCTTTGGAAGAAATTAACCCAAGAGCTATGGTACAGGAGGATGAGGGGTGATCTTATAGAGGTGTATAAAATCATGAGAGAAATAGATCGAGGTGACAAATCGATGACCAGAGGACATATGTTTAAGGTGAATGGGAAAAGATTTAATAGGAATCAGAGGATTTTCATTCTTTTTTTCCAGAGATGCTGCCTCTCCCACTGAGTTACTCCAGCATCTTGTGTCTATCTTCAGTGTAAACCAGCATCTGCAGTTTCTTCCTACACATTTTGTCTGTTCAGCATAACTCTGGACCTCTGACGAGGGTGTCCATGATTCTCTTTCTCTTTCCACAGATGCTGCCTGACATGCCAAGTGTTTCTGTTTTATTTCAGATTTCCTGCATCTGCGGGTTTCAAAAAATATTTTTCTCAACCAATTTAGATCCAAAGTAGACCACTTTTTCACAAATGTGAAGGGCTTTAGATGGTTGTTGCGAATGCGCATGGAGACAGAGCAGACTGCAGCAGAAAAGCAGACCATTCGGCCCACTGAGTCGATGTTGACCAACAAGCTACTGTTTTTACATTAATACTACCCTAATCCATTTTATTCTTCCCATCAGCGCCCCACCAGAAGTGAAGAATAGTTTACATTAGTCCATTAACCTCCTGGCCTGCATGTTTTTGGGATGTGGAAGGGACCCGTGCACAATGTGGAAATGGATGCTTGACAAAGGCCACACAGACATCGCCCAAGGCTAGGATTGAACCTTGGTCGCTGGAGTAGTGAGGGAGCCTCTCTCATGGCTACACCCATTGTGCCACCCTCACTGTTAGGCACCTGTCACATCTGGTGGTGTGTTTGGATAGATGCAAATTAAAAATTTTAAACATCACTTTACCTTTCATATTTAAATTTAATTTGGAGAGGAAATCGTTGCCTACGGCTGCAGCTGAGGAGTTAAAGGCAGGCAGGGACGAGTGAGTACTCCAATGTCGGTACACCTTGCAAATAAGTACTCCTGTTTGAGTACGGATGGGGGTGACAGCCTGCCCGGGGGTAGCGAGAGCGGACGGGCCTCCAGCACAGAGACCGGGCCTGTTATTCCTGAAGGTAGGAACAAAAAGAAGAGGGCAATAGTAATTGGGGACTCTATTGTTAGGGGGTCGGATAGGCGATTCTGTGGATGCAGTCGGGAGACCAGGATGGTGGTCTGCCTCCCTGGTGCCAGGGTCTCGGATGTGTCTCAACGCATCCAAGATATCCTGAAATCAGAGGGAGAGGAGCCTGAGGTCGTGGTACATATAGGTACCAATGACATAGGTAAAAAAAGGGAAGAGGTCCTGAAGGGAGGATTTGGGGAGTTGGGAGGAGAGTTAAGGAAAAGGACCAAAAAGGTAACAATGTCAGGATTACTGCCTGTGCCACACGACAGTGAGAGTAGGAATGGAGCGAGATGGAGGATAAATGCGTGGCTGAAAGACTGGTGCAGAGGGCAGGGATTCAAGTTTCTGGATCATTGGGACTTCGTTTGGGGAAGGTGGGACCTGTACAGAAAGGATGGATTGCACTTGAACCCGAGGGGAACCAATATCCTGGCGGGGAAATTCGCAAAGGCTACTGGGGAGACTTTAAACTAGAACGGTTCGGGCGAGGGACTCAAATAGAGAAAGCTAGTAGACAGAATGGGAGGCGGGAAGCAGAAAAGGGAAGCACTCGGGCACAAGAGGAGAAAGAAAAAAAAGGAAATAAACAGAGAATAAGAGGCAGGGGGTTTCTTAAATGTGCATATTTTAAT
Organism: Amblyraja radiata; assembly: GCF_010909765.2. Classification (NCBI taxonomy): domain Eukaryota; kingdom Metazoa; phylum Chordata; class Chondrichthyes; order Rajiformes; family Rajidae; genus Amblyraja; species Amblyraja radiata. The sequence continues at coordinate 1,730,147 of NC_045989.1, forward strand.
GCTAGGAGCATTGTAAGAAAGGTGGATGAGATTAGAGTCTGGATAGACACCTGGAAGTATGATGTTGTGGCGATCAGTGAACCATGGTTGCAGAAGGGCTGTGATTGGAAACTAAATATTCCAGGATTTTGTTGCTTCAGATGTGATAGAATTGGAGGGGCAAGAGGTGGAGGTGTTGCATTACTAGTCAGGGAAGATATTACAGCAGTGCTTTGGCAGGATAGATTGGACAGCTCATCTAGGGAAGCTATTTGGGTGGAACTGAGAAGTGGGAAAGGGGTAGCAACACTTATAGAGGTGTATTATAGACCGCCAAATGGGGAACGAGAATTGGAAGAGCAAATATGTAAGGAGATAGCAGATATTAGTAGTAAGCACAAAGTAGTGATTGTGGGAGATTTCAACTTTCCACACATAGACTGGGAAACACATTCGGTAAATGGGCTGGATGGTTTAGAGTTTGTAAAATGTGTGCAGGATAGTTTTTTGCAGCAATACATAGAGGTACCTACTAGAGGAGGGGCAGTGTTGGACCTCCTGTTAGGAAATGAGACGGAACAGGTGGCGGAGGTATGCGTTGGGGAGCACTTCGGGTCCAGTGATCACAATACCATTAGTTTCAATATAATTATGGAGAGGGTCAGAACTGGACCTAGGGTTGAGATTTTTGATTGGAGAAAGGCTAACTTTGATGAGATGCGAAATGATTTAAAAGGAGTGAACTGAGACATTTTGTGTTATGGGAAGGATGTAGAAGAGAAATGGAGGACATTTAAAGGGGAAATTTTAAGAGTACAGAATCTTTATGTTCCTATTCGGTTGAAAGGAAACAGTAAAAAGTGGAAAGAGCCCTGGTTTTCAAGGGAAATTGGACATCTTGTTCGGAAAAAGAGGGAGATCTACAATAATTATAGGCAGCATGAAGTAAATGACGTGCTTGAGGAGTATAAGGAATGTAAAAAGAATCTTAAGAAAGAAATTAGAAAAGCTAAAAGAAGACATGAGGTTGCTTTGGCAAGTAAGGTGAAAGTAAATCCAAAGGGTTTCTACAGCTATATTAATAGCAAAAGGATAACGAGGGATAAAATTGGTTCATTGGAGAGACGGAGTGAACAGCTATCTGCAGAGCCAAAAGAGATGGGGGAGATATTGAACAATTTATTTTCTTCGGTATTCACCAAGGAGAAGGATATTGAATTATGTGAGGTATGGGAAACTAGTAGAGTAGCTATGGATACTATGAGTTTCAAGGTTAAAGAAGTACTGACACTTTTGAAAAATATAAAAGTGGACAAGTCTCCAGGTCCTGACAGGATATTCCCTAGGACATTGAGGGAAGTTAGTGTAGAAATAGCTGGGGTTATGACAGAAATATTTCAAATGTCATTAGAAACGGGAATAGTCCCTGAGGATTGGCGTACTGCGCATGTTGTTTCATTGTTTAAAAAGGGTTCTAAGAGTAAACCTAGCAATTATAGGCCTGTTAGTTTGACTTCAGTGGTGGGCAAATTAATGGAAAAGATACTTAGAGATAATATATATAAGCATCTGGATAAACAGGGTCTGATTAGGAACAGTCAGCATGGATTTGTGCCTGGAAGGTCATGTTTGACTAATCTTCTTGAATTTTTTGAAGAGGTTACTAGGGAAATTGACGAGGGTAAAGCAGTGGATGTTGTCTATATGGACTTTAGTAAGGCCTTTGACAAGGTTCCTCATGGAAGGTTGGTTAAGAAGTTCAACTGTTGGGTATAAATGCAGGAGTAGCAAGATGGATTCAACAGTGGCTGAATGGGAGAAGCCAGAGGGTAATGGTGGATGGTTGTATGTCGGGTTGGAGGCATGTGACTAGTGGGGTGCCTCAGGGGTCGGTGTTGGGTCCTTTGTTGTTTGTCATGTACATCAATGATCTGGATGAAGGTGTGGTAAATTGGATTAGTAAGTATGCAGATGATACCAAGATAGGGGGTGTTGTGGATAATGAAGAGGATTTCCAAAGTCTACAGAGTGATTTAGGCCATTTGGAAGAATGGGCTGAAAGATGGCAGATGGAGTTTAATGCTGATAAATGTGAGGTGCTACAAATCAAAATAGGACGTACATGGTAAATGGTAGGGAATTGAAGAATACAGTTAAGCAGAGGGATCTGGGAATAACCGTGCATAGTTCCTTGAAGGTGGAATCTCATATAGATAGGGTGGTAAAGAAAGCTTTTGGTATGCTAGCCTTTATAAATCAGAGCATTGAGTATAGAAGCTGGGATGTAATGTTAAAATTGTACAAGGCATTGGTGAGACCAAATCTGGAGTATGGTGTACAATTTTGGTCGCCCAATTATAGGAAGGATGTCAACAAAATAGAGAGAGTACAGAGGAGATTTACTAGAATGTTGCCTGGGTTTCAACTAAGTTACAGAGAAAGGTTGAATAAGTTAGGTCTTTATTCTCTGGAGCGCAGAAGGTTAAGGGGGGACATGATAGAGGTCTTTAAAATGATGAGAGGGATAGACAGAGTTGATGTGGATCAGCTTTTCCCTTTGAGAAAAGGGAAGATTCAAACAAGAGGACATGACTTCAGAATTAAGGGACAGAAGTTTAGGGGTAACATGAGGGGGAACTTTTTTACTCAGAGAGTGGTAGCGGTGTGGAATGAGCTTCCAGTGGAAGTGGTGGAGGCAGGTTCGTTGGTATCATTTAAAAATAAATTGGATAGGCATATGGATGAGAAGGGAATGGAGGGTTATGGTATGAGTGCAGGCAGGTGGGACTAAGGGAAAAAAGTTGTTCGGCACGGACTTGTAGGGCCGAGATGTCCTGTTTCCGTGCTGTAATTGTTATATGGTTGTTATATGGTTATAAAGGGAAACTGGAATGGATTCTAGCAAAGTGATGTAAATGTAGCAAAGTGTGTGAACTCAGTGACAGGTGAACTGTGGGGTTAAACCATTAGCATAGGAGCCACATGTGGCCAAGTCTGCACATCACTGAGGCCCATCTCACAAGCTGTTTATTTCAACAGTTATAATATTTAGTTTGTTCATTGAAGTATGTTGGACAGATACGTGACTGTGGAATTTTCTAGCATTCATTTTGAGAGGACCAGAACATAAAATCAGGGATGTAATGCTGAGGCCTTTATAAAGCACTGGTCAGACTGCATTTGGATTATTGTGAGCAGTTTTGGGCCCCATATCTGAGGAGGGATGTGCTGGCACTGGAGAGGGTCCAGAGGAGGTTTATGAGAATGATCACGGGAAAGAGTGGGTTAATATACGATGAGCGTTTGACGGCATTGGCCCACTACTCGCTGGAGTTTAGAAGGATGAAATGAATGAGAAGTCATTGAAACTTACCGAGTAGTGAAAGGCTGGATAGAGTGGACTGAGTCTCGGACCAGAGGGCGCAGCCTCAGAATAAAAGGAGATGAGGAGGAATTTCTTTAGTCAGAGGGTGGTGAATCTGTGGAATTCATTAGCACAGAAGGCAGTGAAGGCTTAAGGGCCTGTCCCACTATACGAGTTTATCCAAGAGCTCTCCTGAGTTTAAAAAAAATCAAACTCGTGGTAAGTACGTAGAATGTACGTCGCGGGTACGTCGGAGCTCGGGACATCTCTTAGCGGCTCGTAACGCTAACCGCAGGTACTCGTGAAACGCGGTAAGCTCGTAAAGTTTGTTCAACAGTGCGGAGAGTGTCCATGAGAGCCCCGAGTACCTACGAACGGCTATTACTGTAATTCTCCGAGTTCGAATCAGGGAAAACTCGAGAGAACTCTTGCATTACCTCGTACAGTGGGACAGGTTCATTAATATTTGGTTTTTTTTTAAGTGGAGATTGACAGGTTTCTTGATTAGTAAGGGCGTCAATGGTTACAGGAAGAAAGCAGGAGAATGGGGTTGAGAGGGAAATATAGATCAGCCATAATTGAATGGCAGGACCAACTTGATGGTTGAATGGCCTAATTCTGTCCTACCAAGTTTTTAAAATACGCAGTTTGGGCAAATGTTGCAAATTTGGAATGCACATTTAAAAAAAATACAATTATCCAAAAGATCTGGCTTTGATATTTTGGAAAAGAGAACATGACTTGTACATCCTATGTTTCATGAGAGGTAAACAACAAACATTCTTTACATTCTTCACACATCAGACAACCTAATGATAGATCGCGTCATTAAGACTGCTGAGAGGATCACTGGCACCCAGCTCCCCAGTCTGGAGGACATCTACCGGACCCGCTGCATCCGGAGGGTCAAGGGCATCATTAGAGACAGCACACACCCTGGACACTGTCTCTTCACCCTCCTGCCCTCAGGAAGACGATACAGGACACTGAGCGCCCGCACGACAAGACTGAAAAACAGCTTCTACCATAGAGCTGTGACACTACTGAACTCTATCCCCCTCCCACACTGATCCCCCCCCTCTCTCTCACACACCCGCCCATACTCCTGTATGTTTATGTTTATAGTCTAATTTTTTTATAGTTCTTTTTTTAATCGTATTTTTATACTCATATTCCTGTGCAGCTGGAGGACTGCTCCAACAAAATTTCGTTGTCTTGTACAATGACAATAAAGATTATTATTATTATTAGATCAGCCATGATAGAATGGCAGATTAGGCTCAAAGGGCTGAATAGCCTAATGACATGAATTTATGAAATCAGTGGATCAACAGAACATAGACCTGCATCGCCCACCCATCAGATAATGTACACAATACACTGAATGAGGATGCAAGGCTGGTCAATTGTGGGAAAGAACTGCAGATGTTGGTTTAAACCGAAGATGGATGACGTTTCGGGTTGAGACCTTTCTTCAGACTGAAGAAGGATCTCGACCCGAAACGTCACCCATTCCTTCTCCTCGGAGATGCTGCCTGTCCCACTGAGTTACTCCAGCAATTTGTGTCTATCTTTGGTAAATTGTAGGGGTGGGGGTCAACATTATCTCTTGTCAACAGAGTGTGGCCTTCCCTGGCATGTGGACTGAGGATCCTGTGGCACTGCAGTTCGTGGAAAGCTCTCAGTTTGTGGAATCCGATCACATAATCCCTGAAACTCGCTTTGTCATTACATTGCCTCCATCCCTTTCACTGCAGGATCTCAAAGTTCCCGCTGCATCCTCCAGGTGTTTCCTGAGCACAGAATTTGGAGACCAGATGAATTATAGAAATATAGAAAATAGGGGCAGGAATAGGCCATTCGGCCCTTCGAGCCAGCATTGCCATTCAATATGATCATGGCTGATCATCCAAAATCAGTACCCCATTCCTGCTTTCTCCCCATCCCTTGATTCCGTTAGCCCTAAGAGCTAAATCTAACTCTCTCTTGAAAACATCCTGTGAATTGGCTTCCACTGCCTTCCGTGTCCAGAATTCCCAGATTCACAACTCTCTGGGTGAAATTATTTTTCCCTTATAATCCTCAATGGCCGACCCCTTATTCTTAAACTGTGACCCCTGGTTCTGGACTCCCCAAAACCGGGAACATTTTTCCTGCATCTAGCCTGTCCAATCCCTTAAGAATGTTATATGTTTCTACAAGAAACCCTCTCATCCTTCTAAATTCCAGTGAATATAAGTGCAGTCGATCCATTCTTTCATTCCACCTTCATGGGTCGACGCCATGCTGCAGACTGCTGGGGCTATTGAATATTAACAACTTGCTTCACAGGAACTTGATTTTCATTCCCTTTTCCATTTTTGTAGCGTTGTTCAGGTCTCGATCACCAGCAAAAACGGCTCAATTCTGCACCCTCATTTTATCAGCTGCATCTGAACGTATTCTTCCAATAGTGCTGTTAGATAATGTGCCAGTGTTTACTAACAGCTTCCAGTATTCACAATTATAATTGTGGTTTGATTAACTGGGCTAACAGCCACTGAGTTGTTGGCAACAGTATTTGGCAGAGCTAACGGCTCCGGAGGTGGGAACTCCAGGAGCTGCTTGGGAACCATGGAATCATGATATCTCTTGGAGTAGAAAATAATCTCTTTGACAAGGCTGCTGCTGCCTTTTCCCACTGGATTGGCTTTCCAACTATTTAAGCAAATCTGGGTTGCTTTCTCTCAAACTGGGACTGCGGAGGGTGAGAGGAGACCCGATAGAAGTGTATAACATTATGAGAAGTATTGATACTGGAGATAGAACCGTTTCCCCAGGGCGGAAATGGCAACGACTAGAGGGTATTTCTTTAAGGTGAGAGAGTCAAAACTTAAAGGAGATGTGCGGGGGGGAGTTTCTTTGCACGGAGGATGGTGGATGTCCGTAACTCACTGCCAGGGGTGGTGGTTAAGGCAGATACGATAGTGGTGTTTAAGAACCTTTTAGATAGGAACATAGTGTATAGAACAGAGCAGAGAACAGGAGATGTGGATCAGTTTTAGGAAAAGGAGACATCATTTTTGGCATGGATTTTGTGGGCCAAATTGCCTATACCTGTGCTGGACCTTTCAATGTTCTATGTTCAACAAATTTAAGGCCAAAACTTGTGCTCTTCATCTAATGTTTAAAATCTTCAGCATTTCACTCTCCAGCCCACAACCCCCTTAGCTTCCAAAGAACAGAATAGTAATTGTTTAAATTACAATCTCACAAACACAGAGCAGATTTGCTTGATACGTTTCCATTACAAGATACATTGACATGAAACTGGACTTGACACCAGGGTGCTCTAGGTCAAAACCAACTTCATCTTCTTATCAAGGTGTTTCTACTGGACTGCTACATTACCACATCCACCACTCCCTCTCGACATAAAGTGCTGGAGTACTTCAACGGCTCAGATGTTGTTTCAGGTCGAGACCCTTCTTCAGTTTCGTCTCGAAACGTCACCAATTCCTTTTCTCCAGAGACGCTGCCTGATCCACTGAGTTACTCCAGCTTTGTATGTTTATCTTAGCTATAAACCAGCATCTGCAGTTCCTTCCTACACCACCTACATATATTGTGATTAAGTAGGAAATAAATATGATTTACTTCTTGCTCATTGAATTCAGACTAAAATCCCTCAAATCACATAAATGGCTTTTCACCTAATTATTCTCATAAAGCCCTCTCACAGTCAAAGGGTTAACACCATGTTTGGGCTCCCACTATCGATTTATTGCATGTCTTTGTTATTTAAGAGAGAGTTAAATTTAGCTCAGGGCTAACGGAATCAAGGGATATGGGGAGAAAGCAGGAACGGGGTACTGATTTTGGATGATTAGTCATGATCATATTGAATGGCCGTGCTGGCCCGAAGGGTTGAATAGCCTACTCCTGCACCTATTTTCCATGTTAACAAACATGAAAGGAAATCCCCTAGAAGGCTTTTTGCTTCATTCTGTGGGCACTCAAGTAAAATTATAGAAAAAGCATAAAATGCAGGACTGATCTTTGGCCTGGGAGCCTCATCACATGAGTAATCATCATCATCTCCATCTAGATGGCTTGCTCCAGACTCACCACATTCATTGTGCTCAACAGCCACTGCTGATGAGGTGGTCTCTTCACACCTGCTGACTGATGTTTTTGGGGAAGCAGCTCCACAAGTGAAACCCGCAACTAAACTGTCTTCACATCACAATTTGCACATCATTGATAGAGTCATAGAGTGATACAATGTGGAATGAAGTCCTTCGGCCCAACTTGCCCACACCGGCCAACAACGTCCCACCTGCCTGCGTTTGGTCCATATCCCTCCAGACCTGTCCTCTCCATGTACTTGTCTAACTGTTTCTTAAACGTTGGGAAAATCCCAGCCTCAACTACCTCCTCTGGCAGCTCGTACCCCCACTCATAGTCATAGAGTCATATAGCACAGAAACCGGCCCATTGGTCCAATTCATTCCTGACAATGAAAATGCCCCATCTAAGCTCATCCCATTTGCCCACATTTTGTCCGTCTGACGTCTGTCTGTCTGTCTGCCTGTCTGTCTGCCTGTTTGTCTGTCTGTCTGTCTGTCTGTCTGTCTGTCTGTCTGTCTGTCTGTCTGTCTGTCTGTCTGTCTGTCTGTCTTAAAAGTTAGTCAGGTTTAAAAATCTTTAAAACTGCACGTGCGCAGTTCGACCTCTTCCCCTGCCAGTCGGGGCCGTGCGGATTAGTCTCTTCACCTGTCACTCCCCGGGATGGACCGCCCCTTCCTGCGCCATCGCGTCTTTACTGGAGCTGAGAGTGGCCGGCGGAAGTTTCCAATCGGACTTTCGGAGGAACCCGATGCAGCCCCGCCCCCAAGTAGCCCCGCCACCAGCAACGCCCCCGCCCCCAGCAGCAGCCCCGCCCCCAGCAGCAGCCCCGCCCCCAGCAGCAGCCCCGCCCCCAGCAGCAGCCCCACCCCAAGCAGCAGCCCAGCGTCTGAGACCCGACCCAGCCCAGTCGGAGATGTCGCCGATGTCGCCAAACGGAAAGCTGAGACTCTGATCCCGGCGGAAGAGAACGACCAGCGACCAGTGCCCGCTGTGAGTCCCCATCGCACCACCAATTCCAGCCCCTGGCTCCTCCCCTCTCCCATGATGCCCCCCTCTCCCCATGGCTCTTCCCCCATTTTTTCTTCAAGCTCACTCCCCCCCCGCCCACACAGCCCCCCGGCCACACCCACCCACCCACACTCCCCCACCCACACTCCCCCACCCACACACCACCCCGCCCACACACCCCCCACACGCCCCCCCCGCACCCTCCCACCCACCACCCACACACCCCGCTGCCCACACACCCCCCCCCGCCCACACCCCCATGCACACTAACCCCCCCCGAGCCCAAACCCTCCCGCCCACACACACCCCCCACATACCTCCCACCCCACACACCCCGCCACCCACACACCCCCACTGTCCACACACCCCCCGTGATAGGCAAGGCAAGGCAAGGCAAGGCAACTTTATTTATATAGCACATTTCATACACGAGGCAGACTCAAAGTGCTTCACATAAAAACATGTCATACAATAAATGAAATAATAAAATGAAATAAAATAGAAGAACTAAAAGAAAAGAAAAACAAAATTAAAAATGCATTATAAAAAGTGCAAAAGTTAAAAGTGCAATGTAGTTAAGATTTAGCTGAAAGCTAAAGTAAACATAAAAGTTTTCAGTCTTGTTTTAAAAGTGGTCAAAGTTGAGGCAAGTCTTAAATCTTCAGGAAGTTTATTCCAGCTATTTGTTGCATAGTAACTAAATCCTGCTTTCCCATGTTTTGTATTTACTCTGGGAATCACTAGCAGATTGGTTTCAGAAGATCTTAGCGGTCTAGAAGGCTTATATAGTGGAAGCATGTCAGTGATATACTTTGGCCCTAAACCATGTAGTGATTTATAGGTGAGCAGCAGGATTTTAAAATCAATTCTCTGACATACAGGGAGCCAATGTAAGGATTTAAGAATTGGTGTAATATGCTCAAATTTTTTGGTCTTTGTTAGAACTCTAGCAACAGCGTTCTGAACAAGCTGTAGCTGCCTGACAGTTTTTTTTGGAAGACCTGCAAGGAGACCGTTGCAATAATCTAGCCTTATAAAGGCATGTATAAGTTTTTCTAAATCTTGAGCTGACATGAGTCCTCTTAATCTTGCTATGTTTTTGAGGTGATAGTAGGCCGATTTTGTTACTGATTTGATGTGACTGTCGAAATTTAAATCTGAATCCATAATGACCCCAAGATTTCTGGCTTTGTTTGAAGTTTTCAGGGACAGAGAGTGAAGGTGTTGGGTTACTTTAAGCCTTTCTTTTTTAGCACCAAAAACAATTATCTCCGTTTTGTCCTTATTTAGTTGGAGAAAATTTTGGCACATCCAGTCTTTGACTTGCTCAATGCACTGGCACAACAGATCTATGGGGCGATAATCATTTGGTGATAGCGCTACATAGATTTGAGTGTCATCGGCATAGCAGTGGTGGTCAATATTATTATATCGCATGATTTGCCCTAGTGGGAGCATGTAGATGTTGAATAAAGAGGGCCCTAAGATCGAACCTTGCGGTACTCCACACGTCACGTTGGTTGGTTCTGATACAAAGTCTCCAATGGAAACAAAATAGTTCCTATCTTGTAAATATGACCTGAACCAACTTAAGACTGTGCCTGAGAGCCCCACCCATTTTTCCAACCTGTCCAAAAGTATTGAGTGATCAACAGTGTCGAATGCAGCACTGAGATCTAATAGCATTAATATTGAAACTTTGCCAGAGTCTGTGTTAAGACGGATGTCGTTTACAACTTTAATAAGAGCGGTCTCGGTGCTATGAAGAGGTCGAAATCCTGACTAGTGATACTCATCTTTGTGTATTTTTAAAGAGATTGATCGGTTCATGATTAATATGGGTGTCAAAATGTATGGGTAGAAGGCAAGAGAATGGGGTTCAGAGAGAAAGATAGATCAGCCATGATTGAATGGAGGAGCAGACTTGATGGGTCGAATGGCCCAATTCTGCTCCTATGTCTTATGAACTTTATATCTACCATTCTCTAAAAAGTTGTGCCTCAGGTTCATACTAAACCTTTCCCCTCTCACCTTGCACCTAAGTCTGTTTTTTGATTCCCCAATCCCAGGCATTCTCCCGAGCTATTCCTCTTACCTGAAAGACGGTTTAATTAAATGGGATGTAATTAGGGTTGTGGTTTTAGTTTCCATGTCTAACCATTTGATACTGTGTGTATCAATTTGTGCAATGTGGCTGGCGGAACTGATTCTATTTGATGGCTTACAAGTAACAATGATTTTGCTTAATCAATACAAGGTTGCATGTACATGTGAATTAGTGTTTTTATGTAGTTAACAGACAACATTTTAAATTGAAACTTTTGGCTGGTTCAACGACTCTAGTTAGAAGGTAGAATATAGAACAGAACAGCAAAGAAACAGGCCCTTCAACCCACAATATCTGGGCTAAACATGTTGCCAAGTTAAACTAATCTCCTCTGTCTGCACATAATCCATATCTCTCCATTCCCTGCATATCCATGAGCCCATCCAAAAGCCACTTAAATGCCAATAACCTATCTGCCTCCAGCTCCACCCTTGGCACCACGTTCTGGAGACTCATCACCCTCTGTGTAAAAAACTTGCCCACACAATTCCTCTAAACATTGCTCCCTCTAACCTTAAAGCTGACATTGACATTTCCACTCTGGGTAAAAGGTCCCAACTGCGTAAACTAAACATACATAGGGCTATCTATGCCACTCATGATTTGATACACTTAGTTTAGATGCAGCATGGAAACAGCTCCTTCAGCCCACTGTCGACAATCAGTCACCTGCACATTAGTTCTATGTTATCTCACTTTCACATACTACACACTAGTGGCAATTTTCAAAAACCAAACAACCTACAATCCTGCACGTAATTGCAATGTGGGAGGAAACTAGTGCACCCGGAGAATACCGACGCGGTCACAGGGAGAACGTGTAACTCTGTGCAGGCAACACCCGTAGTCAGGATCGAACCCAGGTCTCTGGTGCTGTAAGGCATCAACTCTACCGCTGCACCACCATGCCGCCCCTAGCAGAGTCTGAAGAAGTGTCCTGACCCAAATATTCATGTTCTCCAACAATGCTGCCTGACTCACTGAGTTAATCTAGCATTTTGTGTCTCTTTTTGCCAAAGGAGGTAGATATGGCAGGTACTGTAACAACATTTAAAATAAATATGGATACATGGATAGGAAATGTTTAAAGAGTGATATAGACCAAATGTGGTACTAGCTTAGATGAAGCACCTTGGTCAGCATGGACGAGTGGCCAAAGGGCCGTTTGACTCAATGACTCTTCTTATAGCTAATACCTGATAATCCAGGCTGATAGACCTTCTGGTAAACCTCCTCTGCCCAATCACCAAAGCCTCCAAATCCTTCTTGCAATGGGGCAACCAGAACTGCACACAATGCGAGCTAAGCAAAGTCCTATAAAGCTGCAACATGACTTCCTGACTGTAACTCGATGCCCAAACCAATGAAGGCAAGCATACCATTCTTTAATAATCTAATCGACTTGTATTGCCGCTTTCAGAGAGCTATGGACTTGGAAAGGTCATGTTTGAGTTTAGTTACATGTGCCGAGGTACAGTGAAAAGCTTTTGTTGCATGCTACCCAGCCAGCAGAAAGATAATACATGGTTACATTTGCAGTGTATAGATACGTGAGAAAGGGAATAACATGAATAAGGTTTAGTTCAAGATAAAGTCCAGTAAAGTCCAATCAAAGATACTGACGGTCTCTAATGAAGTAGATGGTAGCTCAGGACAGCTCTCTAGTTGTTGGTAGGATGGGCCAGTTGCCTGATAACAGTTGTGAAGAAACTGTCCGTGAATCTGAAGGTGTGCGTTTTCACACTTCTATACTTTTTGCCCGATGGGAGAGGGAGTGGCCAGGGTGTGACTCATCCTTGATTATGGCCTTGCTGAGGCAGCATGCGGTGTAAATTGAGTAATTGGAAGAGATGTTGGTTTGTGCACTGGTCTGGGCTGCGTCCACAATTCTCTGCAATTTCTTTCGGACTTGCGGAGCTGTTCCTAAACCATGCCATGATGCATCCCACAGGTGCTGCAGGAACTACTATGACTGACCCTCAGTGGTCAGCTCGTGCTCTTCAGCATAACGCAACAAGCATTTCCAGCACAGTACAGTTTTTCTTCTTCGGATTTCTAGCATTTATAGTTTTTTTTGTTCTTAGTAACTCATGTTTTGCACGTTTGCAGAATTTGTAAAAGTTACCACAGCAGTTTGAATCTGACACATTCTTTAACGCCTACACCTTATTAGAGAACTTATGGAGAAACTGAAGTGTCAACATATGGAGAGATGACTTAATAAACAGCTTGGCACATTTCAACATGAAACAGATAAATTAACTGATATACTTTGACAGAATTTTTTTTAAAAAGATAAATAAAGTGGAAGTGTTTATTCTTCAGTATCAAATAACCTTAATAACCTGATTATTATTTTTATGAAATCAGCACAATTGGAGCCAGTTGGATCTACTTTAATCCTGAGTATTGGATTTTGGGAATAAAGTCAACATGTGGACACTGTGCGATTAGCAAGCTGCAGTGATATGACGAAAATGAAGATAATCACAAAATACTGGGGTAGCTCAGCTGGTCAAGCAGCATCTCTGGACAGAAGAAATGGGTGTCATTTTGGGTCGAGACCCTTCTTCAAACACTCAGACCACAATGCCATCCATTCCTACTGTCCAGAGATGCTGCCTGTCCCACTGAGTTACTCCAGCATTTTGTATCTATCTTCGGTGTAAACCAGTTCCATTATACATATGAAAAAATGAAGAAGTTTTGTCTCAAGTTAGGATTTATTGGCTTCTCTCCACACACGATGCAGCTGTAAGCAACAGCTCCCTTTGACTCAATCACTGTGATACACCCGATGGCATGTTTTCAGTTCAAATTTGCAATCTAAAGGAAGTTGCTTCCTGACTCCGAGCACTTCCTGTATATAAATAGTGAAAATTGTTGTCAGTACAAAGTTGTTATGAAAGTTTCTGTTTTCATTTTCTTGCATATCTTTCTGAAAATAGAAGAAATGTTCTCTTCTGTTTTAGAGGAGGTAATGGATCTTTTCCTTATTTGGCGCATGGACCACACGCTGGAACTCTAAGCAATTCTATCAGTTCCTTTCCCCCGCTCAGCCTGTAATCTCTTCTCCCCAACATACCCAACAACTCTCAACCTATTCACATGATGAGTAGGTTATAGTGACCGTTTAATTCAGCTCATCACAGGTCTGTGGGAGTAAACGGGAGAACACAGGGAAAGTCACAGAGAACGTGGGAACTCCACACTGACAGCTGTTGACTTTAGAGAGTTTAGACTTTAGAGTTACAGCGCAGAAACAGGCCCTTCGGCCCACCAAGTCCGTGCCGACCAGCAATCCCTGCACACTATCACTGGGGACAATTTAAAGAAGCCATTAAACTTACAAACCTGTACATCCTTGGAAAGTGGGAAGAAACTGGAGCATCCGGAAAAAAACCCATGCAGGTCACGGGGAGAACGTACAAACTCTGTACAGACAGCATCCGTTAGGACCGAACCCAAGTGTCAGGCAGGAACTCCACCGCTGCACCACCATGCCACTGTGCCACTCCAGACCTCAGGACAGAATCAACATCACTGGAACATGCATCTGTCATGCCACTGTGCTTCCTGGCAGAAATCTTTGGAATTATGGAAGGGTTTGACAATATAGATATGGAGAAAATGTTTCCAATAGCAGGTGAGTTGATGGCTCCAGTAACCCAGGTTTGGTACTGACCTCCAGTACTGTCGTTACAGAGGTTGCACAATATTTCACTGATTGCATGGGTTCCTCTGGGCACCCTGGTCTCATCCCGTGTCCCAGAGTGGTGCTGATTGTTGGGTTAGCTGACCACTGTAAACTGCTTCACATCGAGAGTGGAAGCACCAGACGGGTGTCGTGGGCAGGTGTGAGGAAATAGTTCATGGGGAAATCTGGAGGAATGGGAGACAGCACGGGCACCAAGCTGAACATCTCAAAGTTATTCGTTCATAAGTTCTACATTGAAGATAGACACAAAATGATGGACAAACTCAGTGCAGGGACAGGCAGCATCTCTGGAGAGAAGGAATAGGTAACATTTCAGGTTGAGACCTTTCTTCAGACCCATTCCTTCTCTCCTGAGATGCTACCTGTCACACTGAGTTACTCCAGCATTTTGTGTCTTGGGTGCAAACCATAATCGGCAGTTCCTGCCTACACAGTTTATAATTTCATAAGTAGCAAGAGCAGAATTAGGCCATTTGGCCCATCATGTCTACTTTGCCATTCAATCTTGGCCGATCTCTTTCCCTCTCAACACTGTTCTCCTGCCTTCTCCCCATTATCCGACACCTTATAATGGAATATAAAATATGTGAGGAGAACCAGTGGATACAAATGCCAGATGGAGCCTCAAAGACAGACTGGAATTTAGGAGAAACATCCTTACTTGGAGGAAAGAATATATGAGCACCATCGCAAGAGTCACCAGGATAACTAGTGTTGTCACATTAAACAACATCTGCTTTCTTACATGGAATTTTAATTTCCCGATTACAGCACCAAGTGGGCATTTGTGGCAGTGCCCTGGGATGGTTCAGGTCCTATCTGGCAGACACAACCATGCGTGTAAGCCTTGCTGGCTTTGAATCCTCCTCCACTCCCTTGGCATATGGGGTTCCACAGGGCCCAATTTTAGGGCCCCTGCTCTTCTCTCTATACCTACTTCCTCTGGGCTCAATTTTAAGAAGGCATGGCATCTCCTTTCACTTTTACGCAGATGATAGCCAGTTATATATGCCACTCAGGAAAGAAGACGACTATTCTCTAAAATCACTTCTGTCTTGTCTTGAGGACATTAAGTCCGGGATGGCCTTAAACTTTCTGGGACGTAATGAAAAAAAGACAGAGGTGATTTTGTTTGGCCCCAATGGCTGCCGTGAACCTCCCTTTGTTGACTTGGGTCCACTGGCATTGTCCGTAAAGCCAACAGTTTTAAACCTGGGTTTTAGGATGGACGGTGATTTTAAACTAGATAAACAAATAGGCGCGGTGGTTAAGTCCAGCTTCTTTCACCTAAGGAAGCTGGCAAAGGTGAAGCCCATCCTCGAGCGGCAGCATTTTGAAACAGTAATCCATGCCTTTATTACATCTAGGCTGGATTACTGTAACGCACTCTACTCTGGAGTCACACGAGCTTCATTTGCTCGTCTCCAGCTGGTTCAAAATGCTGCCGCTCGCCTTTTGACCGGAACTCGAAAGAGGGAGCACATTACGCCAATTTTGGCCTCCCTTCACTGGCTCCCAGTGCACTTTCGAGTTCATTTTAAAATTATTTTATTTGTTTTCAAATCGTTGAATGGGCTCGCCCCGCCTTACCTCTCTGAGCTGCTCCACCTATATGCTCCTGCCCGGTGCCTCAGGTCAGCTGATCAGCTGCTCCTTGAGGTACCACGGTCTAAGCGGAAGCTCAGAGGGGATAGAGCCTTTTCTGTTGCTGCTCCGGCACTCTGGAACACCTTGCCGTTACACATCAGACAGGCCCCCTCACTGTCCATCTTCAAATCCTCCCTAAAAACTCATTTTTATTCTCTGGCTTTCGACACTGGCTGAGACATTGCTCCTGTTCTTAGTGCTTTTAATGTCTTTTAATTTTTACTGTTTTTAATCCTTCGTTTTACGGTTTTTAATGGTTTGTAATAACTTTTTGTCCATGAGTTCTCATGTACAGCACTTTGTGGCAACTGCGGTTGTTTAAAGAGCTTTATAAATAAAGTTTATTATTATTATTTTTATTATTATAATGAAATCAGTATGTCCATTGATGCCATGAGTAATACAGGTGGTATTAAAGAGAGTAGGGCCAGCACAGTGGTGCAGGGGTAGAGCTGCTGCCTTACAGCGCCAGGGACCCAGGCTCGATCTTGACTATGGGTGTTGTCTATACAGAGTTTGTACGTTCTCCCTGCGTGGGTTTTCCCCAGGTGCTCCGGATTCTTCCCACACTCCAAAGACGTTCAGGTTTGTAGGTTAATTGGGTTCGGTAAAATTGTAAATTGTTCCTAGTATTGTGCTGGTTGGCACGCACTCGATGGGCTGATGGTCCTGTTTCCATGCTGTATGACTAATGCCTAAAGTAAAATGGAAATCAGTAGTTTAATAATGAGTACAATGTACTTTGGTTTTGCAGTACTTACAAAAGTGTACATTGTATGTGATTCTACAATGGAATTAATTATGAACCAACCAGAATTCAAGTAATTCTATTGTGTGACCCATATCTCTCTCAGGAAGATACTCTGACTCTACTGGTATATTGACTTTTTACTACTGAGTGAATCAATTGCTTTGAATGAAGTGTTAATTAGGATGTTGTGTATAGCAATATGAAATGGTGTCTCTTGTTTCTGTTAAATGCGAGTCTGACTGCTCTGGAAACAGCAATCTGATGTGTATCTTGAAAGGAAACCTGCCCATCACCTTAAACCACCAAGCTGCAGACTGCACAGGAAGATTGAAGGCATCTGAGTGGTTATTGATCACAACCGTGTCTTGTATTTGGATTCAAAAGCTGTAAAATGGGAAATTTCACAAGCTACTAGGCTTTGAGTTTTAAACTTAATTCTTATGCCTGAATAGACGATATAAAAAGGCAAAGGACAAAAACTACACCCGGAGATCAAATATGTTAAACCGGGGGAACTTGTGATGGAGCGAGCACAATGACTTCAGATTTCTGCGACTTTATTGAGCGCAAGGCTTTGGAATGTGGACTGGAGTTTTATGTATGTGGGAAGCACAAAGCTGTCCACAGCTTATTGTATTCCATGCCCAGTTTTCTCTGTCATTGTCAGGAAAAATCATATCTGGTGTAAAATGGATTGTCAGTTTATAATGAAGTAATGTTGTTCTCCTGCTATTCATCAGTTTCACCCCCATGGCCTTTATTCTTGCGGTTGCATACATTCCTGTTGGAGACTGAGTCCATTGTCATCTGGTCGTGAGCCTGGAAAATGTGGCATTGTTGCTGCATGTTCGTTATCAGCAAAGTCTTCATTCAGCTCTAGTTGGAACCTGCATCCCTAATGAGAAAGAACAGCAAGTGCAGCTGGTTTACCGACCACCTGAAATAGAATTTGTGATTGAATAATATGTAACTGATCACATGAAACATGGATTTAGTTGCGAGCATCACCAATATTCTGCATTCCAGCAGAGAATGCGAAGCAGTATCAGTTTTTAACTGAATGAGTGCTGACTTGTAGCCCAAGTTTCTACATAATTTACAGGCAGTATTGGAGGTAATTGGGCCGTGTTTTCAGTCCATTCATAGATAGTTATTTTATTTTTGCATTTGCATTTTCCACGGTGACGCAGCGGTAGAGTTGCTGCCTCACAGTGCCAGAGACCCGGGTTCAATCCTGACTACGGGTGTCTTCTGACTTCTTCAGACCAAGGGTCTCGACCCGAAACGTCACCCATTCCTTCTATCCAGAGATTCTGCCTGTCCTGTTGAGTAATCTGAGGCGTGAATTCATGTTGGGCAAGTAATCTGAGGCGTGAATTCAAATCCCATAATGGAAGCTCAGGAAGCTAATTCAAGTAAATAAATAAATAAGACATTTAACAGAAAAGCACATCACCGTAAGCAGGAAATTGTCAGATGGTTGTAAAACCCCCTTTGTTGTCAGAGTGTTGTTGTCAAGCTGGAAAGGGTACAGAGATGATTTACGAGGTTGTTGCCAGGACTCAAGGGCCTGAGCTATAGGCAGAGGTTGAGTAGGCTGGGTCTCTATTCCTGGAGTTTAGGAGGATGAGGGGTGATCTTATTGAGGTGTTTAAAGTCATGAGAGGAATAGGCTGGGTAGATGCACAGAATCTCTGGCCCAGAGTCGGGGAATCGAAGACCAGAGGATATAGGTTCGAGGTGAAGGGGAAAAGATTTAATAGGAATCTGAATGATAACTTTTTCACACAAAGGGTGGTGGGTGTATGGAACAAGCTGCCAGAGGAGGTAGTTAAGGCTTGGACAGTCCCAATGTTTAAGAAACAGTTAGACAGGTACATGGATAGGACAGGTTTAGATGGATATGGACCAAATAAAGGCAGGTGGGACTACTGTAGCTGGGACATGTTGGCCGTTGTGGGAAAGTTGTGCTGAAGTGCCTGTTTCTATGCTGTGTCACTTTATGACTCTATGCCAGGTATGATTGATTTGTAACTTTAGACTGAACAGTTGTAGGGACCTGGGACTGGACAATAGTTGGCAAATTTAGTAGGGACGTCCTCATGCTATTTTAAACAAATGTTCAGCAGATAAAGGGGCATCTCTGGAAAAGGTAGAATTTAGTTTAGAGCATGGAAATGGGCCCTTCGATCCAACAAGTCTAGGCCAAACATCCATCCCTTCACACCAGTTCTTTGTCATCTCACTTTCTCATCCACTCCCGACACCAATTTACCAATCAACCAACAAAACCCGCTCATCATTGGGATGTGGGAGGAAACCGGAGCACCTGGAGGCAACCCACATGGTCGCAAGGAGAACGTGCAAACTCCACACTAACAACACTAACAGCACCTGAGGCAAGGATTGAACCAAGGTCTCTGGTGCTATGAGACAACAGCTCTACCAGCTGCATCACTGCGCCGTTCTAAAGGCAGTCATGGAGTTATACAATATGGAGACAGGTCGTTCGGGCCAATTTGCCCATGCCATCCAAGATGCCTCAAGTACACTAGTGCCACTAGACACAGTGGCACAGCAGTAGAGTTGCTGCTTTACAGCGACAGAGACCTGGGTTCAATCTTATCTACGGGTGCTGTTTGTACACAGTTTGCACGTTCTCCCTGTGACTGCTTTTCTCAAGGTGCTCCAGTTTCCTCCCACATTCCAAAAATATGCAGGTTTGTAGGTTAATTGGCTTCTGTAAATTGTCCCTAGTGTGTAGGATAGAACTATCCTACAATGGTAGTATGGGTGATCAATGGTCGACATGAATTCAGTGGGCCGAAGGGCTTGTCTACACTCAGTTGAAATTGTGTTAAAAACATAGACAAGGGATGCGCACAGTCACAAGGAACTGCTGGAATAATTCAACGGGGTCAGGCAGCATCTCTGGAGGACATGGATAGGCAAGGTTTCAGAATGGGACAACTTCTTCAGATGTCATCATAGGTTGCACGTCCTTGCACTAATGTCCGTTGTTTGTGAAGTAATTATTGACATCATCCTGTGGCACAAACTATGAGGAATCTCACTCATTCTGAGGTAGAAGTCTTTCTGACTTCTCTAATCTCTACATTGGTGGAACATCAACAAAGGCAACACGGTGGCGCAGTGGTAGAGTTGCTGCCTTACAGCGCCCGGAGACCCGGGTTTGATCCTGACCACCAGTGCTGTCTGCATGGAGTTTGCACGTTCATCGTGACTGCGTAGTGTTTTCTCTGGGTGCTCCGGTTTCCTCCAACACTCCAAAGATGTGCGGGTTTGTAGGTTAATTGGCATTGGTAAGTTGTAAAATTGTGCCTAGTGTGTAGGATAGTGTTAGTGTATGGGGTGATTGCTGGTCGGTACGGATCAGTGGGTCGAAGGGCCTGTTTCTGTGGTATATCTCTAAAATCTAAAGTAAAGTCTACATCATGTTTCATACGACCAAAATGATTCTCATGCACACTTTGGCACAAACAATAGGTGCAAATGAATCCAATTTCTCGGGATAACTGCAAGGTTTTATATCTGTGATCTGCTGCCCCTTTGTTTCTTTGTATCTTGTGCTCTGGAAAAGGAATTGAATTTTAAACATAAAAGTCTTGTGAAATTTTCCATTTTGCTGCTTTTTATTAGAAGGTGCACTGGATGAACAGTAAACACATTAAGGGATCTGTAAAGGGATGCTGTTACTGGGGGAAACAATTCACTGAACTGTCAGTGCAGCAACACAACAGTAAAACAAAGTGACAGATCTTTAAAAATAAATAGAAAATGAGAAGACAGTGAGAACAGCATCGGAGCAAACATTAACCGCCCTCATTAACACCGTCAATGGTTGGCACAATTCCAAATAATCACCTCATTCCAAATGTAGGTTCAAGAATCTGAACAAACGTTACACCAGGCAGGGACAAAAATCAATCTGTATTTTCAGCTGATGCAAGAAGAAATAACAATAAGAAATGTGTAGGAAGGAACTGCAGATGCTGGTTTAAACCGAAGATTGACACAAAAAGCTGGAGTAAGTCAGCGGGACAGGCAGCATCTCTGGAGAAAAGGAATAGGTGATGTTTCAGGTCGAGACCTTTCTTCAGACTGAGAGACAGGGGAAAGGGAAACTAAAGATATAGACAGTGATGTAGAGAGATATAGAACAAATGAATGAAAGATATGCAAAAAAGTAACGATGACAAAGGAAACAGGCGATTGTTAGCTCAGGGCTAGGTGAAAACGAGTACAGACAACGAGACTCAACAAGATAACTTGAAGTTAGTGCGTCTTGGGTGGGGGAGGGATGGAGAGACAGGGGATGCAAGGGTTACTTGAAGTTAGAGAAATGACAACAGGAAATGACAGTCCTGCTGCTCAAATGTTTACAATGCATTTTCTTAACTTAGAGTTGCACTAGGCAGATCAACCTCTGCTGTGGCAACAGTTCGGTGGATGCACATTGTACCTTGTACCTTGTGGCCATCACTTCCCAATAGTCCACCAGGGACTATACTGGAAGTTGGACAATTTATACTGGACAATTTTTACATTTATCAAGCCAATTAACCTACAAAACTACGTCTTTGGAATGCGGGAGGAAACCGAAGATCTTGGAGAAAACCCATGCAGGTTACGGGGAGAATGTACAAACTCCGTTTAGACAGAGCCCTTAGTCGGGATCAAACCCGGGTCTCCGGCGCTGCATTTTTGGTGTAAGGCAGCAACTCTACCGCTGCGCCACCGTGACTGTAAATCCGTGCTTACTGATGACATGGTTTTCACTGTACACATGACAATAACTAAACTAAACTAAAAGTTGATGGATGCACTTCATATCTGGCCCCTCCACCTATTGCCAACCTTACCTGGTGTACCAGCATTGTACCTGGATGGGCTGCTGACCTAGCAAAAGGGTCAATTTTGGTCATATTTTCATTTAGTTTTCCTTATTTTGCATTTTATTTGCTTTTAACCATTTTACAACTGAATTTATTATTGTTTCCATTTTAACAATTTCATAGGATGGCACAACTGGTAGAGTTGTTGCCTCACGGTGCCGGGGGGGTCCAGTTTCTGACCTCGGGTGCTGTCTGTGTGGAGTTTGTACGCTCTCCCTGTGACCACGTGGGATTCCACTGTGTGCTCTGGTTTCCTCCCACATCCCAAAGACATGTGGATCAGTCGGTTAATTGGCCTTTGTAAATCCCCCCCTATGTGTAGGGAGTGGATGAGAAAGTGGGATAACATAGAACTTGTGTGGATGGATGATCGATGGTTGGCATGGACTCAGTGGGCTGAAGGGCCTGTTTACCTTCTGTATCTCTAAACTCTAAACTAAACTAAACTCTTACCTGTTCTAAACAATAGTCATGTTTTAAGTGTATTTAAATCCATTTTAAGGCAGGGAAGGACATGGGTTTATGATGAGGGGGGGGAACATTCAATAGGAACCTGAGGGGTAACCGTCTTGGTGGTGGTTATGGAACGAGCTGCCGGAGGAGTTAGTTGAAGCAGGTACTATCGCAACGTTTAAGAAACATTTAGACACGTACATGGATAGGACAGGTTTAGACAATAGACAATTGACAATAAACAATAGGTGCAGGGGTAGGCCATTCAGCCCTTCGAGCCTGCACCACCATTCAATGAGAACATGGCTGATCATCCACAATCAGTACCCCATTCCTGCCTTCGCCCCATGTCCCCTGACTCGGCTATCTTTAAAAGCTTTATTTAACTCTCTCCTGAAAGCATCCAAAGAACCGGCCTCCACCGCCTTCTGAGGCAGAGAATTCCACAGACTTACAGCTCTCTGTGTGAAAAAGTTTTTCCTCATCTCCGTTCTAAATGGCTTACCCCTTATTCTTAAACTGTGGCCCCTGGTTCTGAGGAATATGGGCCAAATGCAGGCAGGTGGGACGAGTGTAGATGGGACATGATGGCTGGTGAGGACAAGTTGGGACGAAGGGCCTGTTTCCATGCTGTATCACTCTATGACTCATGAGGGTGTCAGGGGTTATGGGGAGAAGGCAGGAGAATGAGGTTAGGAGGGAGAGACAGAGTCTACTCTGTCATGATTGAATGGCAGAGTAGACTTGATGGGCCGAATCATCAGGGAGCATCAACTCAACTTCCTGGGGCCTGAGGCCAGACTGCCACTTGGCCCCTCGAGGAGAGGGAGGGCAGTGGAGACCCTAGTATAGTGGATGGGGTCACGTCATGGAAGTGCAGTCATGTGGGACCTGGCATAGAGAGGGCTGGTGGACTGTTAGACCCACCCTGACCCAAACCATGAAACTCTCGCTCAGAGCATGGGGGCTGGTGGCACTGGGGCAATACCAGCCTCACCAACGATGCCCACTGCATCGCTGGATCCAGTAAGGAGAGGCAAGCAGCATTAAAACTGCTGAATCATGCTGCAAATATCCACGCGAGTCATTGATCAATTCTTTGTCTTGAGCAGGGTCTGCAGATCGGAACCAGGGAGCTGGAGGAGATGGGAGGCAAGTTCTGCACGGCACTGCTGAAGTTGTCACCCAACATGCCGCTGACGTGCCAGGATGCTGCCCTCCTCAACCTGGATAGCGAGCTGAACAATGACAAGAACTTCTCACGCAAGTAAGTCAGGGTTGTTCATTGTACAGTTATGGAATGATTTATAATGTTCATTGTCAGTGAAGGACTCATAGAGCTGTACAGCACGGGAACAGATCAATCAGCCAACCTTCACCATGTTGACGGAGATTGAGGGTTTATAGAATATAGGGTTTAGTGAGCTATGGGCTTAATGCAAGCAAACGGGACCAGCTCAGTGTGCATTAAGCCAATAGCTCACTAAACCCTGTATTCTATAAACCCTCAATCTCCGTTCCTGTCCACATTTATTTTAAAAGTTGAAATTGTATCTACTTATAATGTTTCATTTGTCATCTCGACCAGATGTGGACTACCCTCTGAATGCAAAGGTTGCCCCTGAGGTCCCTATCGCTCCCCTCACCTTGAGCTCATGTCCTCTAGTTTTAGAATTCTCCACCTAAATTGTACATGTGATTTTCCTGGTAACTGACGGTACATATTCAATATTTGATAAACATATCCAGTACCCACTAGGACAGGATGGAGGGGGAGAAAAGATGATGTACAGCAGTGAGCAGTGAGTGGATGCAGTCAGACCTGGTGTTTGGATTGTAAAGGAGGTCTATCATTGTGAGAGAGAATGGTAGATGTAGCACAGACACTGATGGGACGGAAGCCCCAATCTCAGACTAAATCTCAGACAGTCCCAGACTCAATCCCAGACTCTCTTATGGGCCTGTCCCACTTAGGCGATTTTTCAGTTGCCGGCAGTCACCTGAAAAACCGGCAACTGGAATGGTGACTGTCAGAGTGGAACACACACACACACGCACACACACATCGCTTCCTTCACCAGCGCGTTATGCAGGCGAGGGACAGGGCAAGCGGGAGGGCCACTGTCTGAGTGAAATTCACACGGTGCAAAGCCAAGGTGATGCAGACACACACCACGATTAACAGGATGACGTTGTAAGCACTGTGTACGGTAAGTCTTTTAAAGGAGGGGGGGAGGAGGGGGGGGAGAGGAGGGAGAAGAGGGGAGAAGGAGTGGGGACAACTTTTAAGAAGCCAGAGATACACGGCTGTGAAGCTCGTCGGACATTAATATTACTGGTCGGTTATCCTTGGTTCTGAAAACTACCTTTTTATGTTTTTCTTCACCAATGAGCCAATGAAAT
This sequence comes from Amblyraja radiata, assembly GCF_010909765.2. Taxonomy (NCBI): domain Eukaryota; kingdom Metazoa; phylum Chordata; class Chondrichthyes; order Rajiformes; family Rajidae; genus Amblyraja; species Amblyraja radiata. The sequence goes on from NC_045989.1 coordinate 1,754,603, forward strand.
TCACCAGTCAGCACCGGCTACCACCTACGAGAACCATTGACCTCCTGGCAGCCTACATGGACCTCCTGGCGACCCACCTATGGCAGGAGAATTCTCGCTACTCTCCATGACGGCTTCATTCTAGTCGCCGCTAATTTTTCAACTGTTGAAAAACTTGCGATGACCATAATGAGGCTGCGACTAGTTCCCAGAATGCGGGAACTCCTCACGACCATGAAGGCGACTCCCCAGCAACCACCCGCGAACATGTGACGACCATGTGACGACCGCATAGTCTCCTAAACAGTCGCCTACGTGGGACAGGCCATAAGTCTCAGACTCAGTGCCAGACAAAGTTCCAGACTCAATCGCAGAATCAATCTCACTCAGACTCAGACTTTGTCTCAGACTCAGACCCAGACTCAGTCAGCCCCAGACTTAGACAGTCCCAGACCCAGACTCAGACAGCCCCAGACTTAGAAAGTCCCAGACTCAGACTCAGACAGTCCCAGACTTAATCCCAGTCCCAGACTCAGTCCCAGACTCAGACAGTCCCGATCTCAGCCACCATCTTTCGGAGCATACAAATGTTTATTTACTGTAGAACCTAATGCCAAAGATCATTGCAAAATACAACCTGTCTCTCCCTCCAGAAACCAGACTGGAAATGAATCTGATTTTTGTTCAGTAGGTAAACTGGCATAAGGAGCTGACAGTTGAATCTTGTATTCAACATAGTTGCCAATACTGTGTCCTCCTGACCTATTCAACACTGAAAGCAGAGTTTGCTGTAAATTCACTTTGCACTAACGCTGAACCCACTCACCTACAGACCTACACGGTCTACCTACCGGAGGTGTCGGTTGTGTACAGCAGAGCCCGGCCAGCTCTTGCAACATGTGGTGGACCATGTAACCTGCTCCACACAATGCACTGTCGATAGCTTGTGTATCTGTACATTTGCCTCAGCTATTACAGTAGCTACGAGCCACATGTGCCTCATTCAAATGTGCCTAATTAGATTTTTGATTAGAAAATAAAAGTGAAGTAGGAGATGTCTTTGGAGGGCCATTGATGTAATGTGCATGCTTGCTAATTCAGTGTCTGTTGTAAAACAATTGGATGGTAGATTTTTTATTGTTCTGTTGTGATTTTTATTTCCTTGGATTCTAGTTATTGACTGTTTGCTTAAATAATGTAATAATGTGCAGAGTGGGTGAAAATGACAGCCCTCCCGTCCACGGGACTAACATTGGTCCAACGGTCAGATTGGCCACTCAGGGTCAGCAATGGACCAATGACCCAGTTACTGGAGAGAAGCAGCACGGTGGCGCAGCGGTGGAGTTGCTGCCTTACAGCACCAGACATCCGGGTTCCATCCTGACCAGGGGTGTTGTCTGTACGGAGTTTGTTGGTTCTCCCCGTGACCACGTGGGTTGTGTCCGGGTGCTCCGGTTTCTTCCCACACTCCAAAGACGTGCAGGTTTGTAGGTTAATTGGCTTTTGTGACATAAAATGTTCCCTCGCATGGACGCGGTGGGCCGAATGGTCTGTTTCCGAGCTGTATCTCTAAACTAAACTAAACTAAGCAGCAGGTGGCCAGCTGGGCACAGGCCCAGTAACGGCCGGCCGTGTTGTCCGTGGTGATGGAGGTCTGGGTCTGAGTGAATGGAGAGCGGCCACAGTGCAACTGTGAGACTAAACCAAAACAAAGACACAAAGTGCAGGAGGTCAAGCGGAGAACATGGAGAGGTGAAGTTTCGGCTCAGGACCCTTCACTGACAGCCTGACCTGCTGAGCATTCTGTGGCTTTTTTTCTAAACCAGCATCTGCAGTTCCTTGTTTCTACACTAAACACCAAGTTGCCCAATATCTGCTTCATTGACCAGGAATGAGTAGGTTAACATATGATGAGCGTTTGACAGCTGGAGTATAGAAGGATGAGGGGAAACTTCATTGAAACTTACCGAACAGTGAAAAGCCTCAATACCGTGGATGTGGAGAGGATGTTTCCACTAGTGGGAGAGTCCAGGACCAGAGATCACCGTCTCAGAATTAAAGGACATTCCTTTTTGGAAGGAGATGAGGAGGAATTCCTGTAGTCAGAGGGTGGTGAATCTGCGGAATATTTACCACAGAAGGCCGTGGAGGCCAAGTCAATGGATATTTTTAAGGCGGAGATAGATTATTGATTAGTATTGGTGTCTGGGGTTATGGGGAGAACAAAGGACATTTATTGTCACATACACCAATTGGTGCAGTAAAATTTAAGTATACAACAGTAGTATAACAACATTATAGAATTTAACATTAAGCATAAAAACATAAAAATATCCCCCAACAGCGGAATCAATGTTTCCCAATGTGAGGGAAGGCAACAAAGTTCAGTCCACTTCCTCTTGTTCGTGGTCGGGGCCTATTGAGGCCTCCGCAGTTGCCGCAACGGCGGTCCGATATTTCAGGCCCTCTCGCCGAATGATGGAGCTCCGGCGTTGGAAGAACACTCTCAGCGGCTTGGAGTTTCCGAATCGGCCACTTCTTACTGGAGACCGCGGCTCCCAGAGTCCACAGGCTGAGCTGGGTGGAGCTCCAACACTGGCAACCTCGGCGAAAGATCCCAGGGCTCCTCAACGTTAAAGTCAGCGCCGCCCGCGGCTGGAAGCTCCGCAGACCACAATTCCACGGTGTTCAGATCGGCAGTCCCAGCACTCCGGAGCTTCCAACAAGGCGACCCCGGTAAGGCATCGCTCGCTCCGCGATGGGAATACAGTGCAGCACCGCTACTGAAGCTGTACCCCTGGCCGGTCTCCGGCAGGAAAGACCACGCCAATCCAGATGGTAGGCCGCGAGGAGGGGGCGAAGATGCGGCTCGGAGGAAGGACGCATCCTCGACCAGGTAGTGACTGTGAAAAGCAGTTTCCCCCTTCACCCGCCCCCACCCACATAAAAGGACTAAAAGACCTGCAAAACAAACACTTTTTGACAGAGTAAAAAAAAAGATGACAGGATGAACAGCTGCAGGCGGGGCTGCCACACTTGATGGCGCCACCACTCGGAGAAGGCTGGAGAATGGGGTTTGGAAGGAGAGATAGATCAGCCATGATTGAATGGCAGAGTAGACTCGATGGGCCGAATGGCCTAATTGATGACTTTACGTATTCGCACCCGATGAGTATCAGTCAGTGACAAGGCTGTGTGAAGGAAGGAGCAGTGAGTTGGTGGTATTTTACAGTTAGTTTCTGATCGAGACCCTTCTTCAGACTGACCCGAAACGTCACCCATTCCTTCTCTCCAGAGATGCTGCCGGTCCCGCTGAGTTACTCCAGCTTTTCGTGTCTATCTTCGGTTTAAACCAGCATCTGCAGTTCCTTCTTACACAGTTAGTTTCTGATGTTTATTTGTTTACATGGCTGTTGGTACTGCTACCGATGTTATTGCCTGGTTTACATGGCATTGTGTGGATAACCTGCATGTTGAGCCAGAGACACAGAAACATTGATTACTCTCAACCCATCTGACTCAACATGGCAAGTGATATCACAATGCAATTTAAATAGGACACGTTTCATCTCAGCAGCAGCATCGGACTAACTTCAATGGTACATTAGAGAGGCAATGAGAAGCGTTCTGTGATGTTGTTTGTGATTGAATTTTCCTAATTGTTCACCGGCAGGTCAGGTCAGTATTTCCTGCCCATTCCAAGCTCCCTCTGAGCTTCACGACTTGCTAACTCGTTTTGGAGGGCGGCTAAGAGGCAGCTCGAAAGCTTCTTGTCTGGGGTTGCAGTTTAGCTGATGAGTCAAGAGTGTCTTATTGTCGTATGTCCCAGATGGAACAATGTGATTCTTACTTGCAACAGCACAATAGAATATGTACACATAGTACACTGTAAACAATATAATAAACAAGAAAACAAGATCAGTGTGTGTGTGTGTAGGAAGGAACTCCAGATGATGGTTTAAACTGAAGATAGACACAAAATGCTGGAGTAACTCAGCCGGACAGGCAGCCTCTCTGGAGAGAAGGAATGGTTTATGTTATGCGTCGAGACCCTTCAACAGATAGAGTAGGGGAGAGGAGATACAGGCAACGAGCCAAAGGGGATAGAGAACAAGGAACATGTAGAACAGATCATTGTTATCGAGGAGAAGGTAATAATGAAGCAAACAGAGATGAAACGTAAATGAGAACAGTCAGACTGGTCGATAAATTGAGAAGTGGGGAGGGATGGAGAGGGAGGGAAAGCAAAGGTTACTTGAAGTTGGATGTGCGGACTCGGTGGGCCGAAGGGCCTGTTACCGCGCTGTATATCGAAAGTAAACTAAACTAAACCAAACTAAACTACACAAACTAAAAGACACGTTGTTTGAGGAGCAAGAGACTGTTTGATGAGAATGGACAAGCCTGCTGTGGCCGTCATGATTCTTATGTTGCAGTCTTGGTTGCAGCAGGCTTCCTGACCCTGGAAAAGGTTGGGTCAGGCGATGGTTGGTTGGGATGAAGGAGTTGTGAGGCAGAACAGAAGATGTTTGGAGTGTCTGATAATGTTGGGGGAAGCAACTAGTCGTTCAGTTGTAATTGTTGAGAATAAGGACTCTGACCAATGGCAGAATGAGGGAATAGTAGGTTTTCATTAGGAATGCCCTTCTGCTCCTACACGCCCTGTTCACCAGCGTTAATTGTGTGGAATCGGCCCATCTTTCACCTGTTGGGTTAGCTGTAGCCTGAGAACCTTGGCTGAGACACAAGGATAGAACTGACACAAAATGCTGGAGTAACTCAGCAGGACAGAACAGAACTGACAGACTCCTGATGTTAGTTAAGTGAGCCCAACAGGCAGACACTGACCCTGGCTCTGCTAAAACCAAAACTGAGCGCTAACTTGCCTGGAGACCCTGTCTCACTTGGTGGGACCGCCCCAGTCCCATTAACTGTGTGCTCCAGGGAATGTACAGCGGTGTGTGTGTGATGATGTTACACATGGTCCCTGGGCAACAAGAATGTCGTCCCTTTGCACAAACGTCTATCAGTCATGTTATTCGTAAGACAAATAGTCACAGAACTCACTTCGTGTGGAGACTAAATGTAAATGATAGCAGTAAATGATAGCAAAAGGGCATAAAACAGATAAGAAAGATTAATTACTTAGAGCGGAGAAAGAATAAACTAGTTTTGTTGCTCGTATGAACAAATGTACCTCAGACTTTTGAAATTAAGGATATAACGGGAGCTTGTTCGTTGGTAGGGTGTTCATGAGTCAAGCGTTCTTAACCTCGAGATAGTCTCCATTGGGAAGTGGGGAGGGATGGAGAGAGAGGGAAAGCAAAGGTTACTTGAAGTTGGATGGCATGGTGGCACAGCAGTAGAATTGCTACCTTACAATGCTTGCAGCGCTGGATGGTACAATGCTTACAGCACTGGCATTTTCCCCGTGACCTGCGTGGATTTTCTCCGAGATCTTTGGTTTCCTCCCACACTCCAAAGTTGTACAGATTTGTTGGTTAATTGGCTTGGTATAAGTGTAAATTGTCCATTGTGTGTGTAAGATAGTGTTAATGTCGGGGGATCATTGGTCAGTGTGGACTCAGTGGGCCGAAGGGCCTGTTTTCACATTGTATCTCTAAACTAAACTAAACTAGATGTCAATATTCATACCACTGGGGTGTAAGCTGCCCATGTGAAATATGAGGTGCTGTTCCTCCAATTTGCGCTGGGCCTCACTCTGACAATGGAGGAGGCCCAGGACAGAAAGGTCAGATTGGGAATGGGAGGGGGAGGTAAAGTGCTGAGCAACCGGGAGATTAGATAGGTTAAGGCAGACTGAGCGGAACTGTTTAGCGAATCGATCGTCGAGTCTGCGCTCCGCCTCGCCGAGATACAGGAGTCCACACCTGGAACAGTGGATACAATAGATGGGGTTGGAGGAGGTGCAAGTGAACCTCTGCCTCATCTGAAAAGACTGCCAGGGTCCTTGGATGGAGTTGAGCGGGGAGAAATAGGGACAGGTGTTGCATCTCCTGCAGTTGCAGGGGAAAGTACCTGGGGAGGGGGTGGGAAGGGACGAGTTGACCAGGGAGTTGCAGACGGAATGGTCTCTGCAGAAAGCGGAAAGGGGTGGTGATGGGAAGATGTGAATTGTGATGGAATGCTTTTAGAGGTGGCAAAAATGCCAGAGGATTATGTGCTGTATACGGCGGTCGATGGGGTAGAAGGTGAGGACCAAGGGGACTCGGTCCCTATTGTGACTCGGGGAGGGGGAGCAAGGGTGGAGCTGCGGGATATCGAGGAGACCCTAGTGAGGGCCTCATTTATGATGGAAGAGGGGAATCCCCGTTCCCTAAAGAATGAGGACATCTCCAATGCCCTGGCATGGAACAACTCATCTTGGGAGCAGATGCGGCATAGATGGAGGAATTGGGAGTAGGGGATAGAGTCTTTTCAAGAAGCAGGGTGGGAAGAAGTGTGGTCTAGATAGCTGTGGGAGTCAGTGCATTTATAATAAATGTCAGTCGATAGTCTATCTCCTGTGATGGAGACTGTGAGATCAAAAAATAATAGGGAGATGTCGGAGATGGTCAAAGTAAATTTGAGTGCAGGATGGAAAATAGAAGTAAAGCTAATGAAGTCAGTGAGTGCTGCATGGGTGCAGGAGCTAGCACCGATGCAGTCGTCAATGTAGTGGAGGTAGAGTTCGGGGATAGGGCCAGTGTACACCTGGAACAGGGATTGTTCGATGTACCCGAAAAAGGAGGCAGACATAGCTGGGGCCCATGTGAGTGCCCATAGCTACGCCTTGGATTTGGAGCCAGTGTTTGCCTGGAACAAGGATTGTTTGACGTACCCGACTGTGTATGACTATATATACACACACATACACATATTTATACACACACTCGACAAAACCAATGTCCCCAATTCTGTGTAGTTCAGAGCTTACAGTATTTGCGGTTGTAGTGTTTAATAGCCTGATCACTAAAGGGAAGAAGCTGTTCCTGCATCTTCTTCCCAATGACAGGAGGAAATGAATCTGTGGCCAGATTAGTATAGATCTCTGATGATGCCCGCTCGCTTTTTTAGGTAGTGTCTCTTGTAGATCCCTTCAATAGTGAGGAGGTCAGAACCCGTGATGGACTGGGCAGAGTTCACCACTTTTTACAGTCTTCTTAAGGGATGGTAGTTTTACTTCACAGCCCTGAGGGATTACAATGAATCATGGAGTCATACAGCACGGAAATAGGCCCTTCGGCCCATCGTGCATGGCAACCAAGGTGCCTGAAGCTAGAATATTTGGCCCATAACCCTCTAAACCGTTCCTATCCATGTACCTTTCCCCAAGTTTTTTTCATGTTGTCATGCACCTGACTCAACTACCTTCTCTGGCAGCACATTCTATATACCCATCAACCTCTGTGTGAAAAAGTTGTTCCTCAGGGGCCTATTAAATCTTTTCCCTTCCAGGAATAAAGTCCTAGCCTGCCCAACCTCTCCCTATAGCTCAGTGCTCGAGTCTTGACAACATCAGATGTGCTTTTGCAACAATAAAAACAGAAAGTGCTGGAAACACTCAACAGGTCAGGCAGCATTGGCAGAAAGAAGTGGAAAGAATGTGGGCCCAGTGTAGTAAACCTGCCACAATTTGAAGTGGATGTTCTCCTGGTGAAGACCTGGAGTGTTGATCTTAGGATCCAAGATGGCGTCCACCCCAGGCAACTCTTTGTGTACTGGTCACAGCAATCACGCTTTACATTCGTTCCACTCTGTTAAATTTCTATTCCGATAGCAACATTTCTTACTTTAAATCTGCTCTTCGTAATCTCCTTTCAGGCATTCTTTATGGCTGGCTGTATCGTCCACTAAATGTCATTCATGTTGTTCCCTTTATCATGTACCTGTACACTGTGGATGGCTTGATTGTAATCATGTATAGTCTTTCCGCTGACTGGTTAGCACGAAACAAAAGTTTTTCACTGTACCTCGATACACATGACAATGAACTAAACTCAATACAAACTCAACTCAAACTCAACTCCAGCCCTACCCCAAGTTCTCCCTTCTGATCCGAGCTGTATGTGCTGTTGCCGCCTGGGCTCCACTGTGAGCCTCAGGCCTATACTGAGAAAAACAGATAACTTCCACTCAGGCATTGTGCCCTTTGGGTGAGTGTTCTGACTTGCCCAGCTGGTGGAGGGGTTGTGGAGAAAGATAAGGTGTAAGTAACATGTGAGAAAGATTGGTCTGTTATCAGAAAAAAAATGGATAAAATGCCTACATGCAAGTAATGGACATTCAATATTGATTCAAAGTTCATTCATTTGAGCAGCAAGGTTATATTTTGCCACCACAATGTTTATTGAAGTTTCACCATGTGGCTACATTCAGCCTAACCAACTTTAAACAAAATAATGCTCAATTGTATGCAGAACAATTGTGTAGAACTGTTGGTTTATACCAAAGCGAGACACAAAGAACTGGAGTAATGGATCCTATTTCTCCAGAGATGCTGAGGGGGCTGTCTCTGTTTTACAGCAGCAGTTTCAGCAGACAGACTGGAGTCTGTTTGCTACCCAGTCCACCTTCAATTCACAAGTGGACATCAACTCATACACCTCAACAGTTATGGACTATGTAAAATTCTGCACCGATAATGTCACTACACACAAAGAAATAAAGACCTTCCCTAACCAGAAGCCGTGGATGAGCAGGGAGGTCAGACTCCTACTGAAGGCTCGCAATGCCGCTTTCAGATCTGGCGACGCTGAGGGATACAGCTCATCCAGGGCCAATCTGAAAATGGGAATTAGGAATGCCAAACTCAATCACAAACGGCGGATTGAGGAGCACTTCCATAACAACTCTGACCCCAGGCGCATGTGGCAAGGAATCAAATCCCTTGCCGATTACCAGAAAGTTAACACCCCTCCCCCAGACAACGCCACCCTTCCTGACGAGCTAAACCATTTCTATGCTCGCTTTGACCGTGATAACAAAACCCCAGCCATCAAAGTTGCTCCACCCCCAAATGAACAACCCCTCAGTATCTCCACCTCTGCTGTACAAGATGCACTGAGCAAGGTGAATGAGCGCAAAGCTGCCGGCCCCGATGGCATCCCTGGCCGGGTGCTTAGGGCATGTGCTGGACAACTATCCCAAGTCTTTACCGACATTTTCAATCACTCACTGGCCCAGGGTGTTGTCCCCACTTGCCTCAAGACATCAACCATCATGCCAGTGCCCAAACAGTCAGCCACAGGGAGCCTCAACGATTTCCGCCCAGTGGCACTCACCCCTGTCATTGCTAAGTGCTTTGAGCGGCTGATCTTGGCTCACCTCAAAGCCAGCCTCCCCCCCACACTAGACCCCCATCAGTTTGCCTACCGGGCCAACAGGTCTACAGAGGACGCCATATCGGCGGCCCTACACTCTGCCCTGACCCACCTGGACAACAACAACTCCTACATCAGGTTGCTGTTCATTGATTTCAGCTCCGCTTTCAACACTGTCATCCCCGCCAGCTTGATCACCAAACTCAGCGGGCTTGGCATCTCCACCTCCCTCTGCAACTGGACACTGGATTTCCTCACCAACAGACCACAGTCTGTTAGGGTCAACAACCTCAACTCCACCACTATAACACTGAACAGGGCTGTGTGCTCAGCCCTCTCCTCTACTAATCTTTGAATCCTTTATTTGTCATTCAGACCTTTCGGTCTGAACGAAATGCTGTTGCCTGCAGCCATACATGTAATAATAACAAAACACAATAAACACAAATTAACATCCACCACAGTGAGTTCACCAAACACCTCCTCACTGTGATGGAGGCAAAAGTCTTAGAGTTACTGTCTCTTCCCTCCTCTTCTCCCTCTGCGCCGAGGCGTTACCCCACCGGGCGATGGCGGCCCGGGGGTGGTCGAAGCTGCCCGCAGCTGTTGCAATGGGTGCTCCGGAAAACAGGCACCAGCCTGTGACCTGCGAGCTCCAGACATTGTCCTCCACTGGCCCGCGGCCGAGCCCCGGATCCAGGTCGCCGCCGCCAGAACGCCGCCTCAGCCGCCGCAGCACCGTCTCCGCTCCGCACCGGGCCGCCCACAAGGCAGCGTCTCAGCCCCGCACCGGGCTGCCCCCACGGGAGCACCTTCCAGACGGTAGCCGTGCCGGCTGCACAGGAGTGTCTCAGCCCCGCACCAGGCTGCCCCCACGGAAGCACCTTCCAGCCGGGAGCCGGTCCGCCCACACGGCAGCGTCTCAGCCCCGCACCGGGCTGCCCCCACGAGAGCACCTTCCAGCCGGTAGCCGTGCCGGCCGCACGGGAGTGTCTCAGCTCCGCGCCGTCCGCCCTCACCGGAGCGCCGAGTCGTGCCGCTACCCGGACGTCGCCACAGCTCGAAGACGGCCAGCCTCGCGTTGGTAAGTCCTGGCTGGCTCTACCTCCGGACCCTCGAGGTCGGTCGCAGGTTGGAGGCCGCCAGCTCCGCCATTAGGCCTCAGCGCAGACGGGGGAAGAGAAGGGGGATACGACAAAAAGTCGCATTCCCCCGAAGGGAGAGACAGAAAGCTCTGTTTCACCCCCCCCCACACACATAACACCACCTAATAACCAAAAAAAATTCTAAACTAGACAAAAAAAAACGACATAAAAAGTAAAAACAGACAGACTGCAGGCGAGCCGCAGCTGTATCACAGCGCCGCCACTCCCTCTTCACCCACGACTGCATCCCTAAGTACGGATCCAACGCCATCATTAAGTTTGCTGACGACACCACGGTGGTAGGACTGATCAGTGACAACGATGAGTCAGCCTACCGAGAGGAGGTCCAGCACCTGACAACCTGGTGTGCCAATAATAACCTCGTCCTCAACTCCAAGAAGACGAAGGAACTTATTGTCGACTTCAGGAAGGTCAGAGGGGGCAGACATACCCCCATCCACATAAACGGGACTGAGGTGGAGCGCGTCTCCAGCTACAAATTCCTCGGGGTACACATCTCGGAGGATTTGTCCTGGTCCCTCAACACCTCCAAGCTGATCAAAAAGGCACAGCAGCGCCTTTACTTCCTGAGGAGGCTCAAGAAAGCCCACCTGTCCCCCCAGATCCTGACCAACTTCTACAGGTGTACCATCGAGAGCATCCTGACCGCCTGCTTCACGGTATGGTACAGCAGCTGCACTGTTGCGGACAGGAAGGCACTACAACGGGTGGTGAAAACCGCGCAGCACATCATCGGCGCCCCGCTCCCTGCCATGGATGCCCTCCACCGAAAACGGTGTCTGAAACGAGCTGGGAAGATCATTAAAGACCCCTCCCACCCCAATCATGGACTGTTTGCCCTCCTCCCATCAGGGAGGCGGTACAGGAGCCTCAGGTCTCGTACCAGTAGGATGAGGAACAGCTTCTACAATCATACCGTCGCATTGCTGAACTCGGAGTCCCGCCGATAGATTCCTCCGGTCCCTCCGTCCCCATTGTTTAATTATTCTGCATTTTTTATTGTTCTGTATCCTCTTTTTTTTAAATTTCTATATTGCACTACTACGGACTGACGCAAAACTGCATTTCGTTGTACCGATACTCAGTATTTGTGCAATGACATTAAAGTTGAATTGAATTGAATTGAATTGAATGCTGCCAGACCCGCTCAGTTACAACAGCACTTTGTATCTCTCTTTACTGAAGGTGTATGTTCTGCAAGCCCTGCCTCCTGTAACATTCATAAACAATCTCCATGGGTATTGAGGTGGGAACTATTCCCTCCAATCCCACAGCAGTCTGCTCCCACTTTCATTCAAGCTTCCGCTACAATTCTCACACCCACGCCAAAATCCATCCCGAATTCTCACTCGCTTCCATCAGCAGAATGACGTGAAACATTCAATGTTGCTTCCACCAAGACTTCCTCCCAGTCTGGGCCCTGAATGTAGTAAACCTGCCACACGTTCAAGCCACATTCGTGGACCTAGCAGGAATGATTCAATGTACAAATTATGTGCATCTCACTTCTTCTGGATTCATTATACAAATCGACCATACTTATTAACCTGTATACTCAGGCCACGGCCAATAGTAAAATATTTTTTGCCAGTGAACAGGTTAAAGTCAGCTCCCTCCTTCTGAAGAAGAGTCCCGACCTGAAACGTCGTCCTTCCCCAGGTGCTGCCGGCCCCATAGAGTTCCTCCAGCACACTGTGTTTCACTCAGGATTGCATCATCTGCAGTTCCTTATGTCTCAATACTTAGTAAAATGTAAGGCATTGTGTATTTGTACTGCAGTCTAGTCGGAATAAGTTAGTAGACACAAAAAGCTGGAGTAACTCTCTGGAGAAAAGGAATAGGTGATGTTTCAGTTCGAGACCTTTCTTCAGACTGAGAGTCAAGAGAGAGGGAAACTAGGTATAAAAAGATTCAGAACAAGGGTGGCACGGTGGCGCAGCAGTAGAGTTGCTATCTTACAGCGCTTATAGCGCCAGAGACCCGGGTTCGATCCCAACTATGGGTGCTGTCTGTACGGAGTTTGTACGTTCTCCCCGTGACCGTGTGGGTTTTCTTCGAGATCTTCTGTTTTCTCCCACACTCCAAAGACGTATGGGTTTGCAGGTTAATTGGCTTGGTATAAATGTAAAAAATTGTCCCTGGTGTGTGTAGGATGGTGTTAGTGTTGGTCAGTGCGGACTCAGTGGGCTGAAGGGCCTTTTTCCACGTTATATCTCTAAACTAAACTAAACTAAACACACCACAAACGTGTTCAAGCATTGTGTGCTGACAGCATACCATCGATGAATGTGTCTCCCCAATTCCCAATCTATTTCTGACACACATCACATCCTGCACATTTAGTCAATTTAGCTTGTTGGATGGTGCAATATATCCTTTTGTGTCCTTCCCCCGCTGTCATTACCCTTGTGTCGGTAATGTTAAAAGACAAAAAGTACTTTTTAAAAAGTTTTAAAGAAATTTATGAAATGCAGGTTCTTTGGATGAATTACATAATCTGATAAACATCTTTGTTTACTGCAGTTTAGTTTAGAGATACAGCGCAGAAACAGGCCCTTCAGCCCACCGAGTCTGCGCTGACCAGCAATCCCTGCACATTAACACTATCCTACACACACTAGGGACAATTTACACTTATACCAAGCCAATTAACCTACAAACCTGTACGTCTTTGGAGAATGGGAGGAAACTGGAGATCCCGGAGAAAACCCGCGCAGATCACGAGGAGAACGTACAAACTCCATACAGACAGCACCCATAGTCAGGATTGAACCCGGGTCTCTAGTGCTGTAAGGCAGCAACTCTACTGCTGCTGCACCTTGCCGCCCGTTTGAATCTGTCTCCATAACAAGTCAGTTGAGATAAAACAAGTAAAGATACAAGAAGCTGGAGTAACTCAACCGGTCAGGCAGCATCTCTGGAAAACATAGGCAGGTGACATTTCAGGTCAGACTGCTTGTGGTGGTGGGAGGGGTGAAAGCTGGAAGAGAGGCGGAGCAGAACCAAGCCTGGCAGGTAATATGTGAACACAGGTGAGGGTGGCTTTTGATAAGCGGGTGGTTGGACCAGAAATTTTAAAAAACAGGTGTGAGAGAAAAGGATGGAAGATTTGTGAATTGTGAAGTCAGAGGAAGGAATGTAGGTGTAAGGAGAGGGTGAGTGTAGAAATAGGTGTGAATCCAGGTGGGGCACAGGGACGTGGGGGGGAGGGGAAAGGGGACTGGTTGGGAGGGGGAGAGTGGGGCTGGGAGGGAGAGGAAGACGGAGGAGGGGGGGGGGGAGGGAGAGGGGGAGGGGGAGAGAAGGGGTAGGGAGGGGAGAGGGGAAGCGTCGGTTATAGGTATAGCGAGGTGCCATGTGTTGTTTTATAGGGAGAGGTTTTCTTCTCGTTTCTTCGTTCTCTTCTCTTTCGCTTTATCTTTCTCGTATTTCCTGTCTCTTTCTCGTTTTTCTTGCTCTTTCTCTTTCTCTTTCTCTTTCGTCTTTCTCTCTCTCTCTCTCTCCCTCTCTCTCTCTCTCTCTCCTCCTCTCTCTCCTCTCTCTCTCTCCCTTCTCTCCCCCCCCCTCTCTCTCTCTCTCTCTCTCTCTCTCTCTCTCTCTCTCTCTCTCTCTCCCCATTTCTTCCCCTTTTCTTTCTTTGTTTCCTCTGCGTCCCTTTTCTTTTTTTTTAAAGAACCCACTCTGATTTTGT